>NW_011967128.1:312203-328720 GCF_000949405.1 Vollenhovia emeryi
TCTTCGAAATACCACGTTGTTCCACAATTACATGATTTTCAGGATAAATTTTAATTTTACTAGTAAAATGTATGCTAAAATTTCAAAAAACTCTTCAAATTCTTAAAAATTTCACGGTGTCCCACGATTACATAATTTGCAATTTTAATTTCACTAGTAAAATGTATGGTAAATTTTCAAAAACTCATAAGGTTCTTTAAAATGCCACGTTGTCTCACAATCATTTTCAGGGTGAATTTTAATTTCACTAGTAAAATGTGTGCTGAAATTTCAAAGAACTCACGCAAAATTCTTCGAAATTCCACGTTGTCCCACGATCACATGACTTTCCGGACAAATTCTAAGCGAAAGTTCTCTCCGTGCACTTGAACGCGTATGAGGAATGCTCGATGAGATTGAAATGTTTGTTATCAGTTCCGCACCAACAAGATTACATCTCGCAGACGTGTATATTACGATTCGCGATGCCGATACGATCAGTGTCATTGTGACGATTCCAACGCGAGATCGCTCGATTTGCGGCCGATTATCGCCGGGCGATATTGAGGCAATTATTAATTGCCATTCTCGTGGAAAATGAAATCACCAATGCCGGTGGACGTTTACGCGCGCCAACGTGACGCAGCGATAATTACGCGAGATCGCATCACCTGACGGCGGACACACGCGATGCTATCTACGTTCTCCGTTCTTGCGGCTCCCACAGAGGATTGTAATTCGTCCAGGACGCAAACAAGCGACGCACTGCTTTTGCGCGCGCTTTTGCCCACGCGTGGTTTGCGCGTATAGGCCGCGCCGCAACAGCTGCCGCGAGCTAGGCGTAAACGACGTAATTTGCCGGACGATGGGTGTTAAGGCAGAGGCGGAAGGAGGATTAATCGAAACGGGCCGATACTCCCTACAGTACATCCCGCTAGCTCGGCGCGACAGATATCGATTAACTCTCAGCCGAGCGGCGCGCGTCGCGCTTCCAGCGCGGCGAGCTTTTTTAATTAATCTTTGGAACGAGCCCGTCTCTCTCTCTCGCTCCGTCTCTCTTATCTTCCCCGTGCTTTCATCGCGCGTCACATCGTATTGAGTGTGCATCCGCGGATTCCCGTGTGCTTTGCGCCCCAACTGCGCCCGATAATCACTCGCAAATTGGGCGCCGCGAGTAAATGCGGTTTACTCACTCGTTTGCCTCGGAGAACATAATTTGCCCATAGGCGAACGCTTCAATTAATTTTCGTAATTCGGAAGATGCGCTTCATAACAATCTGTTTTCGAGCGAATTGGGGGCACGTAGAGAGAGCGAGAGAGAGAGAGAGAGAGAGAGAGGGGGTGGTTCTCGGAGGGGTGGGAAGTAATTATAACACACGTATAACTCGATACTTCGGGACTGCGATTGATTATTTGCAAAGTCTCTTGCGAATTACACGCGAATTGTTTGCGCGCAACCTCTTTCCCCGTCGACCCGGTGTATAATAGACCCGTACGTACCGAGAGTTTGTCCAGTCAGCGCGGGACGTGACGGGTAATCGGAGACGGCGTTGCGTAACATTGCAGGATTACCCTTCGTTCTCTTGCCGTCAGTTATGAGACCGACCGTGACGTACAGTGACGAACCGAATGGTTGCGACAATTTTTTTTTTTGGTCAATCTAGGAACGTGCGTTTTCAGGGTTACGCTCCAAAGTCTTCTCCGAGGAATAGTTTACTCGATGGCCAGTCCGAAACTATTTCGAGCGTTTTCGATCGATTTCTCGAGTAAAATTTCCCTCGGAGAAAATGTCTCGGGACGTAAATCGGAATCTAAATGCGCGTTCCTAAATTTATGGAGACAAAAAGTGTTGCGGCCATTTTGTCCACCACCGTACAACATGGCGCGACAAGGACCACAGTCGGATCGGCCATCGCGCGTCCACCGTGGCTTTTATTTCCGATCGCCCAACTGTCTGATCTAAATCAAGATCGCATTGGATGAAACCTTGCATTAATCGACAGGATCTGATTAAGAATAATCGCTTTATATCGCGTCTCATCGTGTTACGAGGGTATCGAAATAGCGGATATTATATTACGTTATTATCTCGACGATAACTCGATTATACTCTGCCATAGTAAATTTCATAAGTCAATTCTCCATTCTATTTTTCATCCTACGACGATCTGGATCGTGCAGTTTCTATAGTCATTCCGGCATATTTAAGCATCGCGTATTTAAGCTTTTTTGGAACACATTCTATTAATTATCTTGCTTGAAAATAACGAACTTACATGATTCTTTAACGGACTGTAATTAATTGAGCTGTGCCCTAGATCTGATCTGCGTGATAACAGTTTTATTCAATCAAATCTGAATATTTATTACAAGTTAATCGGTTAATCGTTCATGATACGAACACGCTGCACATGCGATCCTGAAATGCTGCAGTATCTCGATTGGCTTTTATCAACAATTGTATACGCTTAATAGAACCAACCGGAAATAATGGGGACTGCCCTTGGAAATTTCGTTTTATTTTGTAATTTCATCTTTTACTCCGCGCGTCAGGTGATATTTCGTATCGAAAATACCAGATAGTGTAACGTTAAACAATTTGTACGCGGCGAAAGTTAACGCTCGTTGTTTCACGAGTGGTTCAGGTGATCGCAAAAGGCATTAACGGTGTTTTGCACGTTTTTTATGATAGAATATGTTACGAGATAGATAATATTTCCTGTCAGACTCGGTGATTGATCAAACGCTCTTACGTATCTGTGCTAATACCGGAACGAATGGACGTCTATTAATTCCGCTATCGACAAGTATCGCGTACTTCCACCTTCGTTTCCCAAACATATGAAATCGCTCAAAAAATCCTCCGCGATGACACTTTCTACACGTTACCTTAGCTTCTCTTTTCCGTCTTTGTTTCGAGTTAACCCTTTGAAGCACGGTGGTAACCCACGTTACCATTTTTTGGCCATTTAATTTCTAGTTAACGCATTTAGGTTGGGTTTTTTTGCATTTGTTTTGGTATCTTAGCAATAAAAGAACATAAAAGAAGTTGAGTAGTCTTTAATATTTATTGTAAAAGTTTTACATAGAAAGAAATATGAAAAAACAGCAATTTCTTCGGAAAAATTCATTATTGACCAAGTTTTTTAAGATTTCTTGAAAACTTTGTACAAAGGGGTTTTCGGGCTCGCTCATTACGAATCTGATGTCAGATTTTCAAAATTCACAATGGCTGACTCGAAATGACGGATACAAAGTACGTGAATTTTTTAAGTTTTCAAGTTTTTCTATATTTCCGTTTGATTACTGTATTTAGGAACTCGTCACGTCCGCGTCGTTAGCGCTGGGTAATGCCAAGAATCAGTAAATTCTAAGAAAGAATCAAATTTCAATTTTGCATCCGCCATTTTGCGCGCGTGCTATTTTTTATATTCTATAAGAATTTTCAATTGGAATTTAGATTCCGTGGGTTCTAATTGTATCTAAATAATGTTTCTTAGCATAGGTGAATTACAGTTGAATAATGTTGTTCTTTTAAGTTTTGAATTCCGTCGTCTTGAATCCGCCATTTTAAATTATGAAAATCTGATGACGGATTCGTAATCAGCGACCCCGGAAACCCTTGTATACAAAGTTTCACAAAAAATGGTTCGATAGAAAAGTGTATGCATCAAAGGGTTAACAAAGCAAACGTAAAGAGCATGAAGGAACTAGTTAAAGAACAAGATTTATTGCCATTTTTTTCACGCGATACCATATTTCATATTTCGATGCATTTTGAAGAGAGAGAGAAAAAACGATGTCAAAGTTACCATGCGTCAGATACTTTTGAGTACACTAGACGCCGAGATCGTTGCGATAACATTCTTCTCACGCGATTGTATTGACGTCGTATATTATCCAGTGGTTTTAGAACACCTAGTGTACCTTATTGGAATGCATCTGGAAGAATTGCCTTTGCCTTGTTGACGTTGTTCGCCCCGTTTCGCTCGATAAGAACGAAACGAGCCGAGTCATACATTCGTTTCGCTCTCGAATCGACGGTGCATTTTGCAAGGCACGTATTTTTTCTCTCTCTCTTATTTTCCCTTTATTTCGCCGTCGTCGCGAAGCGCGAATCTGCCACTATAGCGAATATTGTGTTACGTCACGCTTACGTAACCACGACTCGATGAGTTTCATTTTCTGCGTATTTTTTTTCTGTGCATTGCTCTGTCTATCGCGAATCTTCCGGTGTTATTCAATTTTTATCGAAGGAACACATCTGCGAATATTTCGTGATTACTTCGTTGAACCGTCTAGCATTTCGACGACAACGAGAAAAAAAACAGTCACGTGCCGTTACAGCGCGACTTGCGAAAATGATCTCTTTCGAGGCTCGGAGCAATACGATTAATAAATGTCACCTTGAAAATGAAATTCCAGTCGGCAGTCAGCGTATTAAATTTTGAACGGTGAAGAGGATTTAAGGAGGTATCAGTCTGCGATACGACGGTCGTGAAAATCCTTTCAATAAACGTCCGCCTTCCGTACTGCACATGGTAACTCCTTGAAGTATAAGAAATATAAGATTTGCAAAGCTTTTCTCATTTCGCCGCGAAACGCGAAAGAGGAGAGTTGTTTGTCTCGAGCACCGTTTGAATCCGCAAGATGACTCAAATGATACTCGTGGTATAAAAGAGAGCGCCCCTCCTCTCTTTCTCCGATACGAGCGAGTTTCCTCGAATTATAAATTCATTGTCGCGCTAATGCAACAGAATTGGCAAGCGGGCGTCGCGGATCGAGCAGTCGTGAAAGCGCATCGTCACTCGTAACGTATCGCAAGTCTGTCGACGACAGTTTTCCCATTAACGGGTACGCGAGCCAGTGTAATAACCGTAATTAGAAAAGTTTCGCACGCAGAACGGGGAAAGTCCGGCGTGCGAGGCCGGCGCGAGGCGCCGAACTTGCGCCAAGTTCCGCGTGTATCATAGCGGCTACTCGATATCGGCGAACGATTGGCAGTCGCGTTTCATCTATGCAAACTTTGATACGCGCGTCCCCGCATGCACACACGCGCACGCGCGTAAATTACAAACTGGCTGGCTCGCTCCCCTTTCTCGTTACGCCAATAATATCGAGAGGTCGGTGTCAATACAATCTCTCCTCGCCAAGTTTGATGGCCGCGCGTCGTGACGTTCGCGGACACGAGGAGAGAAAGTTTGTCTCGCGAGGGGGCAAACAAAAGAGCCGCCGCGCGCGCGACGGCCGCCTTTTTACGCCCGTCATCGTAATTTTCGCACTCGCGAGGGAATAATTACACAATTTCTCGGGACGTCCCACATTTTCGGTGCGTTTTTTATTTATTCTCGGCCACTTGCTCGCGCCGTGTAATTTTTTTCACGCGTGCTCCAAATTTCGAGACGATCGCGCGCCTACGGTTCTCGCTTTGTTCCGCAGAAGCGTGGAGAGCGATCTCCGACTGATTACGCCACGTCTTTACGAATATCGCGCGTAGTCTCCAGAATTCGTAATCGCGAATGCCGCAACCGAGCGGCGGTTCGCCAAACGACTTCCGACTTTGTTTCCCGGCAATGCGGCGTAAAGGCCGATTCAGACTAGCAATTGTCGACGCGGATTGGCGATTGGCGATTGTCTTTTAGCCAATGAGAGCAAAGCAGCCAGCGAATCGACTCTCATTGGCTAGAGGATAATCGTCAATCGCCAATCCCAATCCAATCCGCATCAGTAATTGCTAGTCTGATTCGACGTTTAAAGCTCGTGTCAGACTACGGATTGAGATTAGGATTAGGATTAGGATTAGGGTTGAAATTTGGTCAATCGGAGTAAAGTTGACTAATCTCAAGTTTAATGATTTTGAACTCTGATTTGTCAAACTTCAATCTAATCTCAATCTCAATCCATAACTAACAATCTAACACGGGCTTTAAAGGTCGAGTCAGACTAGCAATTGTCGGCTCGGATTGAATTGGGATTGGCGATTGTCTTCCAGCCAGTGAGAGCAAAGCAGCCAGCGATTAATCGACTCTTATGGCTAGAGGACAATCGTCAATCGCCAATTCCAAACCAATCCACATCAGCAATTGCTAGTCTGATTCGACCTTTAAAGCCCGTGTCAGACTATGGATTGAGATTGAGATTAGATTGAAATTTGACCAATCAGAGTAAAAATCACTGCACTTGCGATTAGTAAACTTTACTCAGATCGGTCAAATTTCAATCTAATCTCAATTTCAATCCGTAGTCTGACACAGGCTTAACGCGCGTCGGTGGATGTAACCGAATGACGGCCTGAGAATAAAACCGACGCGACGTACCGAAATGCGCGGAACGTGATACCGTTCTCGCCGATGGACCCGCCGGCGCACACCGTGAAAAATCCGCGGGGTCGGAGGAAATAAACTTTATACGCCGTGACGGATGTACTCGTTTACAGTCCCGGAGCTCGAGGCCGAGCCGAGCCGGGGACGCGGTTTTCCGCGTTTCGACAAATAAGCCCCGCTCGGCTCTTCCGCTTCGGACGTCCGACGAGCGGACGCTCTTTTCCCGCACGCCCGCGGTAATCGGCCGGGGCATTTCGTTCCAACGTTCGTTCCGATCGAACCACTCTATTTCTTCGCTCTGCCCTTCCGCTTTCCATTGTCGAGGTTGCCGCGAGAAGTGGATCGTTAAAAGTGCAGTCGGGACACGTGTTTTCCTCTTAGGCTGGTTCTACAATAGGCGAAGCAAGTCGCAAGAAATCGGTCAATAATGGTCGATTATTCTTCTCATATTTGGCTGTGCTTGGTCGATTTCTTGCGACTTACTGCGTCTATTGTAGAACCAGCCTTAAGGCCTGCATCCACGATGCCAGAACTTGGTCAAAGTTCTAGTCCCGAGAAATGTGTAGCTAATCAACTTTTATGGAACAGCTGCGAATTGGCTATGCATTTTTCGAAACTTGGACCAAGTTCGTCGTGGACACAGGCCTTTAGGAACGATTGCATCGAATCCGCTGACCGGATTTTAAACAATTTCTTTACACTTTCTCTCACCCTGTCTGCAATATTACTCGCGTAAGAGAGATAGCGTTAAATCGTATTTGTTACATCGAGTTTTCCGCGATATTTTCATAGGCAATTTTACGGACACGCGTGCAACACTTTATTATTGTGTAATATCAAACTTTGATTATTCATTCCCGTGTATAGTCGCGCACTGGCGGGGAGTACCCTTGCGATTATTCTCCAATTTATTCCCCGGCGTTTACGGTACGCGTTATTTAATTGTACAGATGGGGCGTAAAGATGACGTGGTCTCGGGAGAGGAGAAGTTTGCGCGTGAGCATGTCTCTCACAGCTGCCTCTGCCGCGCGTCGTCGGGCTCGCGGGTGCGTTTTTGTCGCACACGTTTCGTCGCCGTAAAATATTAAACCCGAGGAGACTAAAGGTGGTCGGAGCTTATCTCTCTATCGCGAAAGCGCACGGAATGTGGACCATTAGAGCCGGCGGGGCGTATCATTCAGCGCGGCCTCGCACGTCGGTAAACTATTTCTTTCTATTTGTAGATCGATCTCAGATTGCCGCGTGCGATACTGTTGTGCACCTCCCCGGCTGTAGCCAACATCCTTCTGCTGAAACTATTATTCACGCGTAACGGCTCCCACCGTCCAATTGCCCATGGAATACGTTCCTTTAAGCCCAATCTACGCGGAGAGATTTTTCTCTTAAAATTTATCCTGAAAGTCATGGGACAACGCGGCATTTCGAAGAACTTTATGTGACTTTTTTGAGATTTTACCATACACTTTACTGGTAAAATGTATACCAAGTGTAATCACTAGTAAAATGATGTGTGTGTATGGTAAAATTTCAACAAACTCCCATAAAGTTCTTCGAAATGCCGCGTTGTCCCACGATTTTCAGGATAAATTTTAAGAGATAATTCTGCTCTTTGCGTCTGGAAACATTCTATTTCGTAGCCCAGAAATACGTTTAAAGAATGTGTGCAGGTTGATAAACTGTGCATTATACATAGATTGTACAATGTCGTACTTTGTCGACAATTTTTTTCGGCTTATTGATTTGCTTGTGTAAAATAGAATGTTTCTAGACAAAGAGCACATTGTAGGTGAGGCTTTACTCTCTTGCTTCTACCCCAGTTAGATCGGTCTTTGTGTAAACGCTAATTAAACATTCGACGGCGTCCAAAAATCGCTCGAGCGAGCGCGTGAATATTTTTATTGCTAATTTACGTTAATCGTCGATCGAATTCCTGAAAAATGTACGAATCGTACGACTGCAGTTGCCGCGACCTATTTGAATAATCAATTATCTGATCATCCGAGTGATGATTAAACAATATTCACTGAATATACAATGCCACCACTTCAAATATAGATAATTGCTAAATACGCGACCGCACATCCATCGATATTCGCATCAGAATTCAAAAGTGCAAAGGATAAATAGACCACATAAAATAGCCGCGATATCAATAATTGTCCGTGTTGGCGGCGACCAATTTGTATGTGCATAACGATCATGGATTTATCGCCGAACCATTATATAGCGCGTAAACCGGGCCGGGTGTCTCCATTGTCTCTTATCGCGCGCGCACGTGTCGTCGTTACGCACGCAGCTGGTCCGCCCTCTATGGCGAACGTGGCGAAAATCGCTTTTCCCTCGACGCGCGCGCGCGCGCGCTCATTTCGCGCTCCTCTAGACTCAGAGGAGCGGCCAACTTGGCGCGAAAAGCGCGCGCCGCGTGTCGCTCGCGCGGTAACGAATGCGTAATAAAAGCCCGGGGACACAGGCAGGACTCGATTTGTGGCCGGGTTGCACCGCGGGCTGAGTTACAACGCGCCCAGTAAATAAAGCGTCGCGGCGCGCACGTCGGTCTCGCGCTTTTCGCGCGCGTACACCATCCTATCTACCCCGCTCGCGTTTCCGCCTCGTCCCTCTCTTCCGACGTGTTCCCCGGGCCTTCGCTCCCGATGGTCCGACAATGAATCCTGCGCACCGCCGCGGACGGGCGGCGGAGAGAAGGCGACGTGCAAAAAAAGAAATAAACGGCCGGTGAAAAAATACGACGGATTCCAAGTTCGTTTAACGGCGTCGAGAACTCTATCTACCCGGGACGCTTTCTTCTTGCACCCCGGGACTCTTCCCGGTTCTCCTCCGCCATCTATCAGCCTGCAGCCTCCCCTGCCGCGTCCACGCTTCGCTCTCCTGCTCGCGGACCTCGAAAAGAGCGATCGACTAATTTCCACGCCGTCGGCGCGGCCGTTTCGATCCTTCGTCTAATTTGTACGATTTACGTAGCGACCCGCTTATGTCCCGCCGTTACGAAGATCGGTGCCCCCCATTTACGGTGCGCGAAATCCGGCGGGACGTTTTTCAATTTACTTCATTAGGCGTTTATTAGCCAGTGTACCGCGTCGCCGCCCAAGGCGCTTTCCCTTAATTCGCGGTTGCGAGTTCGGACTATAAATCACCCGCGGGGCGTTCTTCGAACTCCCGTAAATTCGCCTCGGCGGCGCAAGTTGCGCGCGTAAATTTGGGCCATACGCGAGCGATCGAATGGATATGAGCGATCGGAGGTAAGGTTGAAGCGTTCACTTTTTACCCCGAGTACCGGCTTCTCCGCTCTCGAGGAGACATTGATACTTGTTGGCTAATAAAACCATCATGCTCTTTATAGTCCTTAATCTTTCAAACAAGATTCTTGTCTACACGACGAGATCTCGTTTACGATAATGCAGGCTCGCGAGACACGCGTGTACCACTTCTTTTCCGCGACCGCGGGTTATGTCTACGACTCCAGGCCGTTAAACGGAAAGTTTTTACGGGCGCTTGAGAGCGACGCTCGTCGTACAGCAAAAGGTAGAAAGAGGACGGGAGACCGCGGTTAGAAGCAGAACTCATTCAGCGATCGGCGCGCACCGGTGTGAATGACCTTGCGGCTCATTGCACGCCGGTCGAGCGACTTGACAGCGGATATGCAAATTTCGCTCGTGGCCCGACGGAGCCGTTTCTCCGTCCCTTTCTTGGCTTTTTTTTCAGTGCACGCCCTTTTCTTGGTCTCGATGGAAAAACCCGTTCCTTGGCGCGACGGCCGTACGAAAAATTAACTCTCTGATTAAGGAATGACATTTTTCCAGCTCAAAATTAGTATAGGAAGATCTTTGATATTGTGGGGGTTTTTTTTATATAAAATTTAATCGTCTCCGAGATCGACGCGTCTGGAATGATCTCCTCGAGAAACACGTGTACGTCTACTTACATTACCTATATTTTTGTAACTTTACACTCACAATCAGAAAAGTATCTTACGTACGTAGATTTCTAGCAATTGCCATGCGATAGAATTTCATCGTTACTTTTTGTATCTGTTAGACAATTGTAGCCTGCAAAATTTATAGCAGCAACATTCTAGTGATACCTTCTGGAAAGTTTAGCTTTCCTGGTTTTAAATATTAATCATTCACCTCGGTTAAAAATAAATTTCGGTACCATAGCTGGAACAGTTTTTGTAAGGAATGTACCCGTTGTGCGTACCACAATGAAACGTTATAATGGATGGGCGCCACAGAAAGACTTTCTTCCCAACATTCGTTAACATTTGAGATAAAAATTCTGTTTCCATTGTTTAAACTGATTAAACACAAACCATATACGATCTCGCAGTATTGGCTATTCCTTTATGTGTGTATATACACGGTGTTGTGTAATACCCGCCTCACCTCTTATTTGCGGATAGAGCGGACTAGACTGAGTCGAAAAGTCCACTACTATTTTGCAATTTTCGCAATAGTCAACGAGTTATTAATTATTAACAATTGCTGTCTTAGCCTGGCCTACCGCCCAATTCAGATGCGATCGGTGTTGCTAGGCGCGCGAGGAGTTGTTTATTATACGTAGCCGTTGCCGTGTGTCATAAACAACTCCCCGCGCGCCTAGCAACGCCTAGCAACGCCGATCGCGAGGCAGCCGCATCTCGCAGCGAGCTTGAATTGGCCGGGCTAAGACAGCGATTTTTAATAATTAATAACTTGTTAACCATTGCGAAAATTACAAAATGGCACAGGACTTTTCAATCCAGTCTAATCCGCTCTGTCCCTAAATAAGAGGCGAGGCGGGTATTAGGACACACCCTGTATATAGTTATTGTTTCCCCTTAAGGTTACAGAATCAACTCCCACATAGATAAGACCAAAATACAAAAACAATTTTACAATACGTTTCGCTTATACAATTATTTCTATGCTTTCCTCGCTTTAATACCTAATCGGATTTTCACCCTATCTTTCTCCCTTCTAACTTAACACACACACACACACACATTTATGTATCGCAGTTAATTTTTCACACCTAGAAAATTGTTGCTGCAGCTGCAAGATTATTTTTTTCAGTGCAGCTTATTAGAAATCCCGCGCCTCGTATCGCGAGTCTACGAACACCGGCGAATACGAAGCTTCAGCGGAAGCAGCTGCGGTCCTTGCGCGTCTCTCGCAATATCCGAACGCACGTAAACCCGTAGAGCATAGCACTCGCGCCGTACGCAGACGCGTTTTCATTCACGTATGTCGTGAATGGCCGGGGAGAGAAACCGTGGGCGGACATCGTGCCTGGCAGCCTCCGAGACGTCGCGTCGCGTCGCTCGCTCGCCGGGTTCTTCGCCATGAATGAATTCACGCCGCTTCCCCTCGCGCGTGTACTCCGGCGCTCGTCTCCTCTCTCTCTCTCTCCCCGTTGCCCGTGTTATTTTTAACCGACTATTCTCTAGGCCGGACCCTCCTCCCTGCCGACGCTAATCCAGATCTCCGCCGCCAGACGATTTGCACGAGATAGTCAAGGCTCTCCGAAGAGCCGTTTTCGTCTTTAGATATGTATTACGAGCGAGCTGCCTGGTCTACAGCAGCCGTCTGATTTACGGAAGTGTAAAGAATGTGCGAGAGAGAAACACAAAGAGCTGTATTTGTCAAATAAAAATCAGGCGTCTTTTTTTATACGGAAAAGATTATGGTACAGTGTCGTAGCGTGCGCAAGCAATCTGCGCCCTGGATGCATCTATCGCGAAAGTTTCGATGGAAATATCGTGGAAGTTTGATTCAATTTCGCCGTTACCGGACGGTGTACCCGATGCCGATGGTATACGCGATGCGTAAACTCGGGTCGCATATCCGATAAGCGTTAAGAAACAGAAGCCCGAGCACTTCTCACGCCTCAACCGTTAGTTACCGCGACGGAATCGTATCTAATCTCGCGATCGGCAGGTGCAATTTAGAAAATAGCCAGATAAGTTGGAAAGCAATTAACGTCGTTTGCGTACTTAATCTTGGTATTTTTCTAACAAATCTTTTCTATATATCACGGGAGGCGATGGAGAACATAATTGAAGGTGCATTCGCAGCGAAATATAATACCGTTATGCAAATTGACCGCACACAGCGCTTATTCTAATCAAATTGAACCATAGATACTAGTCGAGAGTTAAGAATGATGGAGTAGACATTTCGTAACGGAACAGGTACCCACCATGTATGGCGCTTTTACAATTTTGTACTCCGAAAGGGAGGAAGAGAGAGAGAGGGGGGGGGGACGCGTACGTGAAAGTCCACCGTGAAATATACTATGCTTTATAAGCGAAACGGTAAAGTCTGACTACCTGACCTCGCGAGCCGTCTTATTTTCTTATTTCACCCACAATCCCGGCGCGTCATTTTTCCGTACCGTGCGCGCCGCCCGCCTTGCGCACGTGACGAAGCTAACAACGAGAGAAATATTGCATCTTCGGAAAAACTCATCTACTTTCTACGCGTGCACCTTTATCTCGCACGCACTGCATGAAAAGCACTCGTTATTCACCAAAGATTCGAGAGTTCTCTCCGACGCACGCGGAAAAGAGTTAATGCCCCTCGGTGCCTGCTTTAATTATCGCTGCCTCTTCCTCCTTTTCATACGTCCCCGTTATAAGTCGTATTCATTTTCACACTTGCCGCTCGTGTTTGTTGGAATTTTTTTACAGTTTAGAAAAAGAATTTGTGAATGAATATCGACGCGGTATCTTATGATTGATTAGATCCGATCTATATTTTTTAAAAGAACAACGAATCGAGCGACGGGAGTCAACGCAAGACGTTATATGTGAAAAAAAATACATCAAAATAAAAATATAATTAATAAAACGTCAGACGTTTCAATCACACAAAGTGACATTATCTCAGTGACATAAAATACAATAAATATTAATTATATATTTTATGTATATTTTATTCTTCTCTTCAATACGCAGACGCCGGTTAATATTGTGCCCGGTGTATCGCAAAATTTGGAACTAATCTTTAAAATTTAACTCTTGATCAGCTGCACTTTGCTGTTTTCCTTGTTCGATTCTGTTTTATCTTTCATTTGTCGTGTACTTTTTCACGCTTACTGCCGCTTCTCTACAGCTTTCTTATTCCGCTTGCATTTCGTTTACAAGTCTCAGCGTATCAAATATTAATATTAATGAATCCAGTCTGTCTCTTAAATGTCTTATGTCCGGTTTCTTCACACCTTCCAATAGCTGTCTTACAGATAAATTAAAAATTTACTTTTTTTTCTAAAGCCCCTCGTTACGTATCGATTGGATAGCTATTCTTCATACTACCGATTATCGACACAAAGGTTATTAGAATTTTATTAGAAATTATCGTATTCCGTCAGCGCGAAGTGATTTTATAATATTATTTTACGAGAGACAGAGGTGGAGAAAACCGATTGTGGGAGATATTTTTTGAATAAAGTCATCTTAAAGTGGCGAGAACGTGGCGCAGAGAAATGTGCGCTGCTTAGTAAACAAATGAACGAAAAGAATCTCAGTTGAAATCCATGGACACCGTTGAATTTTTCGGAATCTCTCGGAGGGAAGTGGCAACCATCGAGAGCATAGTATAACTAGTATGCCCACTCTGTCATTTGTTCTGCTTTGCGTCGATCCTTTCTGCGCATCCGCCATTATTTTGGTGGAGCCAATGAGACGGATGTTGTATATGGGGTAGTGTGAATCAGTGTGACAGTGTGACAGGATTTTATACCAAAGCCATGGCGAAATACCACGTGATCGAAACCGAAAAGATCAAAGGACCGACAGAGAGTGGGCATACTAGTTATACTATACCTACCGAGAGTATATCCTGCCAGACGTACCCCTTTAGGGGTATAGTCCTCCAGGTTGGGGGTTTTCTTCGGCAAAGTCGAAACCGACGATTGAAAGATTAGCCTATTTTACGTTGGTTACAATCGTACTCTATGACGAGTATCCAGATATCTCGTCACACTTGTGAGCAAGTATCGTTGGAAATAATTTCACCCTTGTTGACTAGCATCGACGAGGCGATGATAGACCGGTCCAGCGAGAGATGCCCAAGTTTGTCAGGATCAGTTTAGGCTCTTCCGTTCGTATCTCGCTCTGACCGGGTATAACAGTGTCCTTCGCCTCTCGGGACAACGTCCGTCCAAAGCGAGTGAAGGGGTTGCTGGCCGGCGGTGGGGTGGTTGCGAGGATGCGGACGGGAGAGCGGCGGGGTCGGCTATTCCCGGGTTAAAGAGGTCGGGCTGCCGTCATCATCGTGTAATGCCTTGTTTGTCCTGGCAAGCCAGCCATGTAATGAATCCTCGCGGGATACTCGCCGGCCGTATGTAACACCGGATCAGAGATAGTAAGTACCGTCACGCTGTCACGGCGCGAATGTCAAAGCGAAATTGCAATTTGCAGTTTAGCTCGGTACGTCGGGAGACTTTGGTAATTAACGAAAGGGCAGCGGAGTGGTAGGCGGCAGATTGCTTTCGCTACGAGAAAGAGTACGTAGCCGAGGGTGCGTATTAGATCCTCTAACGAAACCGAGCGCGTAATGAGTCCGTCCGTCGGTTGACACGCTTTAATTGCGACGAGGTGCACTCGAGAAAAATGGAGTCGTCATTGATTGAAAAACCTTCGTGTGCCATGCAATTTGAAAAATGGCTCTGGCTATTCATCTGTTTGCGCAACTTGTTTTTCCGTTAATACCGCGCCGGGATATTATTTTGCAGTCGTTCGAGCCGCACTCGCTGCATTTGGGATGGAATAAATTGTTGGCCTGTTAACAGATATTTCAATAAAATGCGTCGATATATATAAATATACGTGGGTTATGGCTCTTGTGTGTGAAATGTCCATCGCGCCGCACTCTTGGGCGATGCACTCGAGCGAAATTAAATCCACACGTATACCGTGCACGCGCGAATGTTTTCCTTTTTACGTGAATTTTAATAACTTTTCACGCTTATGCCTGCGTTTATCGTTGAATTTGCCGTACGTTCGTTTATTCGAGGCTTCACGCGCGCGAAGGTAATTTTCATAAATACCTGTCCGAGGTTTCCCCCGTATTAACAGAAATACTTGCGATCGTTGGAAGAAAACCCCGGCCGGGTAAAGTCCCCTGCGGCGAGCGCAGGATGTAGCAGCGAGTAACGCGATCCGAAGATGCGCTCTCGCATGGGTGCTGCGTCTCGCTTAGAATGTAATCCCGTCGTGCGTGTGTAACGGCAACGAAGCTTCCGCGCGAGAGGCGGGAGAGAAGAATAGCAGGCGGTGAACTGCCGCGCGAAACCCATTGGCGGCGGCGGCGGCGACGTCGAAATGGTCTCTCCGCCATTCGGCTGACCGTGGAAACTACAGGGAGCGACGAGCTTCTTTCGCTTCTCGCGGTGAGAGAGACAGAGAGAGAGAGAATATAACAGAATGGCCCGTTTTTCGTCGCAATCCCGGCATCGTGACATAGCTCTTCGGCGCGGCGAAACGGACGTTGTCGGCCGTTAAAAACGGACTGCGCGCGGAGAGTGGGTCGTCGTTCCCCGTAAAAGTAGCGCCGCGGAGAACCTTTATCATTTGTCGGCTACAGATAAAACGGCACATGACCGTGGCTGTGCTTTCTTGTACGCGCGCACGTACGTTATATTCCTCCGCTCGTTTAAAGTGACACGCGCAGATAAATATCCCACATATCCGCGAGTGTTCCCCAAATGTTACCCCATTGTGCCCGGATTCGATCGAGGCGGCGGCTCCGCGCGCTGGCCGCACCACCGCGATGTTGCGAACAACTTTGCGGAACTTTCATCGCCGACCCATCGCGAAACAATCGACTCGTTTCCATCCGTTATCCGGCATATTCCTAACTACTCTGTCAATACCACACGTAGACCGCCGCAATTTCTCGCTTCGCTTAGTAACCACCAATCTTGGACACTACCAATATCCAGAGTTACGCGATCGAGAGTCTCTCTCGGGTTCGTAGCATTCTCGGTTCATCATCTTGATCAGTAAATATCAAGTTGGGGTTTTATGATAACTTCTTCTTCTCCCTCGTGTATTGGGCTCAAAAGGCCTGTTTTATCCAGTTCTCGTTCTAGTAGTTTGAGCATTTGGTTCACTTCATCTTCGGTAGGCTGCTAACCTCGCGTGGCAAGATACTCACGCCACCTCCCTTCGGGAGATTCCAAAAAAAAACCAGCGGTATCCGTGGATTTGAACTAGGG
>NW_011967128.1:328820-363362 GCF_000949405.1 Vollenhovia emeryi
TTACAATAAATAAATCTGTTCAAGAGATAGGTGCTCCGCAGCTGCAACATTCGACACTTCAAACTTCTAATAATTACAACTTATATATGTACTATAATTTTTTTTAAATTAGTGACGAATATCCGGTATCCGGCCGGATATCCGGTATCCGGTTTCACGTTATTACCGGATATCCGATATCCGGTATCCGGCAATTTCACTATCCGGCACATCCCTAATTTGAACTCGGATCTTTTCGTTCGTTAAATGTTTACTAAGCAGCGCACATTTCTCTGCGCCACACTCGCCACCTACATTCCTAACTACTCTGTCAATACCACACGTAGACTGCCGCAATTTGTCGCTTAGTGACCACCAATCTTGGACATTATGATGTCCAGAGGTACGCGATCGAGAGTCTCGGGCTCGTTGCATTCTCGGTTCATCATCTTGATCAGTAAATATCAAGTTGGGGTTTTATGATAACTTCTTCTTCTCCCTCGTGTATTGGGCTCAAAGGGCCTGTTTTATCCATTTCTCGTTCTAGTAATTCGAGCATTTGGTTCACTTCATCTTCGGTAGGCTGCTAACCTCGCGTGGCAAGATACTCTCGCCACTTCCCTTTGGGAGATTCTAGAAAAAAACCAGCGGTATCCTTGGATTTGAACTCGGATCTTTTCGTTCGTTAAATGTTTACTAAGCAGCGCACATTTCTCTGCGCCACACTCGCCACCTACATTCCTAACTACTCTGTCAATACCACACGTAGACCGCCGCAATTTCTCGCTTAGTGACCACCAATCTTGGACACTATGATGTCCAGAGGTGCCCGATCGAGAGTTTCAGGCTCGATTCTCGGTTCATCATCTTGATCAGTAAATATCAAGTTGGGGTTTTATGATAACTTTTTCTTCTCCCTCGTGTATTGGGCTCAAAGGGCCTGTTTTATCCAGTTCTCGTTCTAGTAATTCGAGCATTTGGTTCACTTCATCTTTGGTAGGCTGCTAACCTCGCGTGGCAAGATACTCTCGCCACTTCCCTTTGGGAGATGCCAGAAAAAAACCAGCGGTATCCGTGGATTTGAACTCGGATCTTTTCGTTCGTTAGATGTTTACTAAGCAGCGCACATTTCTCTGCGCCACACTCGCCACCTACATTCCTAACTACTCTGTCAATACCACACGTAGACCGCCGCAATTTCTCGCTTAGTGACCACCAATCTTGGACATTATGATGTCCAGAGGTACGCGATCGAGAGTCTCGGGCTCGTTGCATTCTCAATTCATCATCTTGATCATTAAATATCAAGTTGGGGTTTTATAATAACCGACGTCGATAATGTAACGGGCAATCTGAACAATTGCTTTCGCAAAATTAATTGGGTATTTTTCGCCATATTTATGCAGAAAATTGAGGCGTTTTAGGGAAAATTTATCAATGATGTTGCTCCGCGCACTCGTGAATAATGCAGGCGAATTACGCAACCGTCCGATCCAAAGCAGTAGCGCAATATGAGCACGTGCAGAGAAATTAAAGGCGTCATCATGTTAATTAAAACCCTCCAGTTGCGAACCACCGTCAGTTTATGTAAATCCTGCTAAATAAATGGTCGCTATGATGGAAACGCACCGCTATCTCGATTTTCGTGACTGGATGGTCGCACTTTTGAACGCAGTTACGCTTTACAACTCAATTTCATCCAATAAACCTTCATCTACAAATTCTGTCTGTATCTGGTATCGATTCGTGACACGCAATTACATTACTGTAACGTAAAGTGCTCATTATAATGAATTCAATTTAAAAGACGTATTGAATTTTGCTGCCGTTATTCAATTTTGGATAATACGTATACATTAAAGGATGGAATTTCGTACATAATATATGGATTGCTGTTTTATAATATTCCACATTTTCAAATTATTGCGTTCCTCGCAAATTTTATGGGAATTCTTTAAAATCCACTTGCGCTGTAGCTCCAAGCGTGAAAATAATCCGAGCTGTCCGCGTATAACGATATAAAATTAATTTAAAGTACAATGTTATGTAACGTTCAGCACTCGGAATTTAAATCTGTTTCGATACGCAAAGTATACGTTTACCCGGTGAAAGTAATGCTTGTGCTTGATAGAAGGGAAATTCGATTACCCGATTAGGCATCTCTTTGTTAACGAATTTATTTCTTTATTACATCAGTTTGTACAATTGTTTGTATTAATTTGTTTGCTGATACATTTCAAATAAAATATAATACCTGTGGCTCTTTGTGGACGGCTGCGGGTACCCGATAAAACTATCGAAGTCCTTTAATACGAGTAATGTTCGCGCACAATGCAGTATCAAGGAATGCAAATCTCATGTACTCCGGCCAGTGGTATTTAAGTGTCGTGTAATTTAGTCTAGAACCTCTGACCCCTCACATTCCATTCTGAACTCTATGGCTACCTCGTTTCCCCCTTTCGTTCCCCCTCGACTCTCGCGTTGCTCCTTTTAACTAGGATATCTTCTCGCGTAACGACAAGATGGTGCAAAACCTTGGAAGAGATCGAAACGCATTTCCGCGGGACGCGTTCCACTTGCGCTTCGATCCCACGTCTAAAATATAACGTTTCTTTTCGTCTCCGAATAAAGCGGTAAATGTTTGCGATAGATATCTGCTGCATTGTGTAACGCGCGTCGGCGCTTGCAGTTCCGAAAGCCCCGTAGAATAGGTAAAAATGCGAAATATCGATATTCGCTCCGAGAACGATACCCGTACCGTGACAAAAAGTAATAATCGTCAACTTCTCTTCTCAACGGGCGCACAAAAGTCGACCGAGTTAAAATGCAAAGATACCACATGCCTCCTGCCATGAATTATTCATGTCTTTTAAGATACAAAGGCAAGGTGTCATTTCGCCAATTTTCATTAAAACACGGCCCTTTCATCAGTCGTCCAGTGTAGCTTACCAATGTGCCGCGTTAGTTACCCGAACGATTCTGCTCGAACGCCGGGGAATTTTGCGCCGGGAAAGATGCTCGAGCGGGTAGGTGGTCGGGAAGTTTAGCAGCTACATATTAACGAAAGTTGAGACGCACGGCGCTCCGGAGTTGTATACCCTGGAGATTTTGGCGGCTTTAATTAACATTACTTCTGTGCATTATCTCTCTGATCTTATTTGATAATAGTTTCTCCTAACTCGCATCGGGTTAACAGCTTAACTGTGTATAGCGCGACGATAAATTTGTTATTCCATTTAGTTTGAATTCGTCGTTTCGCGTCCCATTGTTTCCGCGAGGCCAAGTAGCTCAAACACAGGCCTCGCGCGGGCGAGCCAAATTATTTTCGCTTACGTCCGATTACAGGTTTTATTTACAGGCATAAAAGCGAGAATCGATTGCGGAACATTGCGCTGTTACTATTTATGAAACTTTACGTTGAGACGGACCATTCGGGTTTTATGATCAACGGTAACAGAGGCCTTGCAAAATTGATACGATCGGCTTTTATTCAATCGTTATCGAATTCTTTCAACGGCGTCCGATACCAGCGGCTTTCATCGGAGGTATATCGAGGCGGGATATCTTGAGTTTCATTTCCACGTGAAGCTTAGTCGATAAATCCTCAGCAGATCTCCGTAAGGAAGCGGGGGAAATTATTGATTTTTATTGCTTGGAATTGGTCGCAACATTGTAGGTGCAGTCTTCTCACGTGGAAAGATAAATCAAACGTAACGCGACCGGGACGCGCGATGGTGTTTCCACAGTCGATTTCTTGCCCCGACGGCTACATCGTGTCTCGTGCAAAAATGTCGTCTCTCTAGAAATAGATAAACGCGGAGCGAGAGAACGGAAGGATGTGTCGGGACAACGGTTATTTTTATAGAATTATAATTAACGCGCGCATTTTTAATCCTCGCGGGGCAGATGACATTTTTGCGGCAGTCGATGAACAGATCGGGAGCTTAATCTTATCACATTTCAAAGGCAAAGGACCTCTGGTAGCTCGCTTGCGTGCAACTTGTAATGCAAGCGCGCGGGCTCGAGAGAGATCATCCGATTAAGTGTAGCGAGTTACGATCAAAAGGCCGTGATACCTCGCGTGTCGTGTACGGAATGAAAGTGTAAACGCCTATATTTATAAATTCATCCACGTAGCTGTTTCTACACAGCGGATTAACGATCGGGTTTCAAGTAAAGTTTCTCGTAGCTCGCCGTGAAATAATAAGCCCCCAGTCGGGAACTCTGCGCCGACGACTTCGGACAGGGTGCACCGACTTTCGCGAATTTTACAGGTAGATTTATTTTAACATAATAATACTAGTAACATTTTATTAAAGTTGACAGAGTCCGTCGAGTCTAAACGAAAACACACGAAGGGAATTGTCTCCTAAAGTTTATCCTGAAAATCATGCAATCGTGGGACAACGCGGTGTTTCGCAGAATTTCATGAGGTTTTTAAAATTTTACTATTTATTTTACTAGTGGGGTGTATGGTAAAATTTCGGGAAACTCTCGTGAAGTTCTTGGAAATGCCGTGTTGTCCCACGATTACGCGAGTTTCAGGGTAAATCTTGGGAGAAAATTCTCCCCGTGTATGAATACATAAGCAGGTGACATGGCTGCTAGGCCTACCCGAAAGAAAAGCCTTCACCGAGTGAGCTCGTTCCGTCGAGTTTTTACACGTCGATATACGTGTAATTACCATCAGACTTGCGTTTATTAAAATTGTACCAACGTGGAAGTTCATATAACGTAACAATAAGTCTCGTTAAATTTCTTCATTCAATAATTCCAAGCACGTCGTGCAATCCCACGTAATTGCCCTCGTCGGACAATTACGGAATGCTGCGGAACGAGGTAACGGTTAATGCATTTATCGAAGTTTATTACTCACATTTGCGATGACGAATAATAGACAATATTCGAAGCAATTTACTTTAACGGAAAGCAATCTTGAGCGTTCACGTGATACGTCGGTAACGTGTTTTCGATGTGAAGTCGCGAAGATGGAAGAATAATTAATTGCGTTGCAAGCGTACTTCCTAAAAGTCAATTGGCGAATTATCGCTGAGAACGCAGTGAACAGTCGCTAATTCACAATTACAAGTGTGCCACTGAAAATCGCAGTGGCCCGTGTCGAAATTTTGGTACTTGACACTTTTAAGGATAATTTACACCTACTTAGTTGATCTATACGTCTACATAGACCATTATATTTTTGCTCCTCCCTTGAATTTGTAATTCTAAAAATTTACTTTAGCTCCTATTTAAAAGGACCTATTTTAATGCTAAATTGGTAAAAGTAGAAATTTCCAACACTATCAGTTTTCAAGTAGGAGTGAATTTTGTACTTGCAGTTCGACCTCTTTTACTGTCTTAGGTCCTACTGTATGTATAATAGAATTAAAGGTTCGACATAGGGTACGGCGTTTCCCGAGTTGAAATTTTGGTTCTATTTTGACACTTTTAAGGATAATTTACACCTACTTAGCTGATCTATACGCCTACATAGACCAGCAATAACCTACTTTGACGACATTATATTTTTGCTCCTCCCTTGAATCTTTAATTCTAAAAATTTACTTTAGCTCCTATTTAAAAGAACCTACTTTAATGCTAAATTGGCAAAAATAGAAATTTCCCGCACTATCAGTTTTACAGTAGGAATAAATTTTGTACTTGCAGTTCGACCCCTTTTACTGTCTGGGTCCTACTATATAATAAAATTAAAGGTTCGACATAGGGCCAAAATTTTGACTCGGGGGTACACAACTGTGAATCGGTGAGTATTCGCTGGTTTCAACGATAATCCACCGATTGACTTTTAAAGAGATATATAACACTGTGCGGAGAGCTCCGTAGGAGCCTCCCTTTCTACAAGCGACAGCGCTCGCGGTGTATTTCTCCGCGAAAAGTTATTGAAAAATCGTTACTATTAGAGCGGGGTCGTGATCCCTTACGCTTGGCGCGACAATATCAACTAACTTCCCCGGGAAGTTTACCTTGGAAAGCTTTGCATGATGCATGTTCGGGCTCAACGTCGTACGATGCAAGCCACATCTCATACGTTGCTGCGGGCACGACCCTGTATAAGAGAGGAAGGAGTTGGGATGGAGCAGCGTGTGTCGGCCAAGGATCAATCCTGGCTGATCCTACGCGACTTACCAGCGCTATCGATATCCGTCAACGGTATCCGAACTGCTTTCTTCGAGCACACAGCCCCCCCCCCCCTCTCCAGCGATATCCTGACTTGGATATTTTTACACATATTTCGCATTTCGCGGGTCTCCCGCTCCTTCTGGCTTTCTTGACAGGATTCACGAAGTTTCTACCGGCTGCGAGATATGTTTCGCACTCGGCTGCCGCTGACGCGCAACAACCGCCACGTTTTCCGTGAGATATTTCTACGCAAGGTACTTTATTGCCGCCGGTAGTCTGGAGTACGCGAATAATTCATCGGCGATTATCGTATGAATGTGCAAAAATTTGAGAAATATTACGCAGAATGGAACATGGAAGATGCAAGAGACGTATCACGCTGCTATTCATCTTGAGAACTTGAGCGCACGAGCTACGTGGATTTAAGAGGCTCTTAGCCTTTTCTTTTCGCCTGGATAGAACCGAGTATGAAAGAGAGATTAATTACATCTACTTGTATATCGTAAGCAAATACGGCTTGCTCCACCCACCTGAATAGACGATCCGCTCCGTCAAGTTCGCTCGACCGCTGCTCGCTCAAAGAATTGCTAATTACCTATCCGCCATCCTATCCACCGTCTCCACTCTTACAAGCCGTTCTTTTCCCGGTTCCGCTTCATTTGCTCCAAAATCGTTGGCGTATACTTTGATGCATACCTTCCCTTTAGCCGGAAAGCCGCGCGTGCAGATAAGCAGGCATTTACATAATGTAATATCACCCAAGAAGTTTTAACAGACTATAGAGCTAATTATCTTTGAATAAAAAAGTAGCTTCCCAGCTTAAGCAGCTTATAATGCGCCGTCGTTTGTATACGACTGCTTTTCTCCGCGATTAAAAAATCGATGTTCGCGCCAGGACGTGTCAGCCGGACGGACTGGAGCGGGTGGACCAGTCAGCTCCTTCCTACATTGAAGCCGTTCGTCGTAAACGTCACCGGCAGAGTTTTACATTCGCCTAATATACTTCCCGCGCCAAGTGCATTAAGAAGCCCCCGGTGGCAGGCCAGGGCGAAGCGAAGGGGAACCGCGAAACTTATGACGGCCGATAGCGAAAAAGGGGATCGCGAGGGGGGACGTCTTGACGGAAATGTAAAGCTTAAGTTCCGGTGACTTAGTGCCCCGCGAGAGGGAGAGACCGTGAAAATAAACCGCGGGAGTTACGCGGCGGATAGTGACACGACGGATTAACGATCTTTTTCGCGGCGGTAAGAACTTTTAATTTATACCGAGACGGGGCACGTCCTCCGCAAAGGAGCTGCTCCTCCCGCTTCCTCCGGCGCGATATCTCGATCGTCCCCGGGCCCGTCGACCTCTCTCTTGCCAGCGCGACCCCGTCCCGGCCACCGGGGGAGACTTTTGTCCTTTGAGCTATCCGCCTTTGATACCCTCCTCTATATCTGCCGAAGAGAGAAACGTCAAACGACGTGGAAACTCAGATACCGGTAACTCTGTCAAGGGATTTCTTTTTTCGGCCCCGGGTCGGGTCGGCATGACCCCCCCCCCCGCCCCCGGGCGGACTCAAGGTGTTTTTTCTCAGTATTTCTACATTTGATCCCCCTCGCGCGTATGTGTGCGCGCCGACCCCGCGTTAACCCCGCGCGAATGCACCCCGAGACGCTCAGGACCGATTACAATGCGCACACCCACGTGGAAATTAACGGCGGACAATGTGGATCGTCGATCACGCGATCCGATCCAAGTGGAGGCCAAGTGTCCCGATGCAAATTAGATTCCGTCTCGTGACTTATTCTCCTTGCGCGGCTCGTATGCGCGATATTTCAATGGGACCCGAGATAATGTCGGCATGTGGCGGCTACCGGCATTGTACGCTCATCGAGCGGCCGTCCCACTCGTTCGATCTCGCGCGTTTCGTTCGAGCCCCGACGGGGGCGCGGGGGTGGGTGTAAATGAATCGTATTTCGCCGCCGTTAATATCGTAACCCGCTCGGCATGGGCGGGTCCCGCACACCGAGCGGGGTTTGTTAATCGAGCGTCGTATCTGCGGACACGTAGAAAATGTATTACTTAGGCGGTCGGAAGGGCGCGCCATAAATTTCCCACCCAGCGAGATTTACTATGAGACGCATGGACACACGGAGCCGCCGCGTCGCGTTTTACCGTCTAATCGGTTGCCTTCTTACGCCTCTCGTCCTCCCGCTCCGCATTCTTCCTCTAATATCCGTTTTACTGCCAAATAAGTGCAGGGCGTAACAGCGATACATTCTCGGCCGTTAAGGCCGAATCAGACTAGCAATTGCAAACGCGGACTGGATTGGGATTGGCGATTGGCGATTGTCCTCTAGCCAATGAGAGCAGCCAGCGATTGAATCTACTCTCATTGGCTAGAGGACAGTCGTCAATCGCCAATCCCAATCCAATCCGCGTCTGCAATTGCTAGTCTGATTCGGCCTTTAGGGCGAGCGATGAGTCGTTGCGAAGCTGCCAAGCTTTCTCCGCGATATCCACCCTTTTATTCGGGGAGAAGAACGTCGTAACGTTTCATTCAATCGCGAAGCGCTCGATACGTTGGACACAAACAGTGCAGTGACTTTTTTATCTCGTCGAGGAAGAAGAGCGTCAATGATTAACGAGCGAGTAACGACGAGTAAAACGAGCTAATGAGCGTTACGTTAAGTTAATCTAATGAGCATGCATTGTCGCGGAGGCGACGCACGAATGTTGTAAAATTTGTCGCGCAAGACGGTCGCCTTGGCGCGTTCATCACCGTCACCTGGCGTACAAACACCTGATGTACGACCGGACGATGATTCTACATCGCGCGCGCGGACAAAACCAATAGCAATTAAGCGGCGTTTATCGATAGTCTCATTAATAATCCTATCTCATGCACGACGGAGTCCTTACCCTTTTGCGCTAATCAACACGGATACAAGTATTACCCGGCCGCGTTAATGACTACACTGATCCGCGTCTAAAGAGCAGTAATTACACCACTGTTGTTATTAACTATCGAGGCGCCGTATTTAATAGGAGTTGTGTAACGCCCGATACACGCGAGCGGCTTTAGATTGAACATTTTCATCGATCGAGAAAGTACAATGGGAAGAGGGTGGGCTTACTGGAGCATCCGCGGCGCACAATTCCATCGGGAATGCAATAATGAACAGGTTCGGCGCTCGTTAAAGAAATAATTATGTAATTTGAGGAATTCGATATTTCGCGTGCATTTCATTGCGTTTACGCGTTATAAAACATTCATATTGACATAATTCACTCTTCTCCCTTTTCTCCCCCCCCCCTCCATAGGTAATTTATCATTATTATCGGATGCAAATATAATTTATTATTGTGAGAAGCCGTTTCTTTTCTTGGAGATATTTAATATTGACGCGAAACTTGCCTCGAACTGTCTCTCTTCTCGCGCTTTAATGCACTTTTCTAAATCTCCGATGACACCGAACGTTGAGAGACTGTTTCTCAATTAGACGCGCGCGGGGGGAAAATTTATAGCCGGTACGTCGTAATATTTGCAGCGATTCGAAGCGAGCGATCTGTTTCGAAAATCGAGCACGTTATCGGCGGATGCGCGTTTCCGCATTTTACTCCGGTTGACTTTCACGGCTGGCCGATAACGGCTCGCGATCCGTTCGGCGGCGGCGTCGAACATCCCGAACACCTGTGGTGTTTCGTCCACGCGCGGCGCCGGCCAAGATAGTTTCCAACGGACGACACAGAGTAATTAATGCAGAAATTAACCCTTGAGGTTAATGATAAGCGTTAACGACTAATCACCGGCTGCGACCAAGCGACCTCGTCCGATACTATTCCGAGGGATCCGCTGCCGGCCCACACTCATTAGCGTCCGCTCGTCCTTAACAGCGCGACGATGAAGTTGTCCCCTATTTGTTAGCGGGACTTGCCCAGGCTCCCCCAGTCCTCCTGTTCCGAGCACGAAAGAAAGAGCGTAATTAATCGAACGCGATGGATTTCATTATCTCGAGAAAAATGCCGCTTTCGCACGTCGTGACGATTAATAGCTTTCGAGAGAGATTAATTGATTGCTGTCTACTTCTTTCCTTTACATTATGCTGTCAATACACACGTCTGGTATCCCCGGTTCGGCCGCGTTGTAAGAAACAACAATAGAATCTCAATTAAATTAGAAAGAGAACAGTTTGTCAGTTATATTGAAAAAAAACATTTTCGCTACCGTAGCTAATTGTGGTTTGCTGAAAATATTTTGTTGCCACAGAATTTTCTCTTCAAATTTATCCTGAAAATTATGTAATTGTGGGATTTTGAAGAACTTTATGAGTTTTTTTTTAATTTTACCGTACATTTCTTAGTAAAATGTGTGGTAAAATTTTGCAATTAAATTACAGAGAGAACACTTTGTCAGTTGCGCTGAAAAAAATTGTTTCGCTACCGTAGCTAATTATGGTTTGCTGAAAATATTTTGTTGCCACAGAATTTTCTCTTAAAATTTATCATCAAAATCGTATGATCGTGGGACAATGTAGCATTTTAAAGAATTTTATGAGTTTTTTAACTTTTACTATTATTTCATCAGTAAAATGTATAAGAGTACTAGTGAAATGTATGGTGAAATTTCAAAAACTCTCATAAAATTCTCCGAAATGCCGTGTTGTCCCACAATTACGTAGTTCTTAGGATAAATTTTTAAAGAAAATTCTTTCAGTGCGTAACTATATAAATTTCTAAAGCACAGCCAACGGTTTGCTATCGCACCCCATGCAATAGGCCTAGTAACAAAATATTGAGCTGTCACAACTAAATGTTAGCCGTCCATATTTTACAACTAAAACTTAGTTACCACATTGCACTTTTCAGCTAAGGCAGCTACATGTTTTTATCCACGTGTGCATTTATCATCGCAGCGTAAAAGTCTAGCGCGGATTCGAGTGTATTCTCTCTCTCTCTCTATCTCCTCTTATTCGTGGACATCGAATCCCGGATGCAATTTAGAGATAGTTTATACCGTGCGTCCGGCGTAATTACGCGGCTGTAGTGATAAGTACACCGAGGTACGGCGATCGCGAGCCTCATCCCGGGCGCGGAGCGAAACGCGCACTCCGTATAAACCCGTGAAATCCGATATTTCTTGATGGAAAACCGGCACTTCCCAACGCGTCACGGACGACATAATGTTATTGCGGCGTATCGGATATCCGGCCGTAACTAATATAAGTCCCCTCCGTTCGGACGACTTTACGATCTGGGGAAACTGTCATGCAATAAAGATGTACACAGTTCGGTAAATAGCATTTGAAATTCAAGCTGGTCGCGAGGTAAGGGCGCGTCGCGCGGAAAATCGTACGGCGAGGCTGCGCCAGGCTGGAAAAGCCCATGCACGCGGCGGGGTCGGGTTTAAACGCGGTGCACCTCGGGCTGAACGAAGATCGCTCGATGTTTTCGGTGATCCCGTTTGATCGCGGTAACTCACAACTTGCGCGAGAGCCGCACTCAAAGTTGAAATTAAAGTTCCCCACCGCGTTGACGTTAATAGACCCGCGTAATTGTTATTCTTTACGTTCCGTCGGAATATTCCGTCGAGCAAGCGTCAGTCAACATCCTTACCGCTAACTATTCCAATTTATGCGTTATAACGGCGACGAGGTAGAAGCCACAAGGTAGAGTCACTCAACGTCGCCGGGGGGCGAGTTTTCTCGCGTGCGCCAGGAAATATGCGCGCCACGGCGGCGGCGTTCCCCGTCGTCGTAATTCGCGGACAGCCAGCCAGCCAGCCAGCCGGTTGTGAAAGATGTTCCGCCGTTTCGGGGCTCGTTACAGAAAATTTCCTTAATTTCGCGGGCGAAATTGCTACGGCCTCTCTGCCGCACGGCGAGGGTGAGTAACCGGGGGATACACGCCTATACGTCGTCGCGTATCCGAGAATTAAGCTACCCTAACTCTTGAGTTTGGGACGAGAGGGAGAGCGAAGGAGGGGCAGGGGGTGGAGATGAACGAGGAGTGATGGCGAACGGCGGGAGGGCGAGGGGCGGAGGAAACGAACGAGTGAGACGGCCGGGTCTGGGTAGTGGATAGACGCTGTATAGCCCTAGGGCGACTTGAAGTATGCACTTGACGCATGCAACCAGAAGTCTGGCGTTGCACCCCGCCCGGGTCCCCGTCCGAGTATCAGGCGGGCCCTCCCCTCCCCCTCCCGGCCACTCTTCGCTCTGCCTCTCCCTCTAAATCTCCGGCAACCTGTTCCGGAGAATCCACCCTATCCTTCGCTCCACTTTCGTTTCTGCTGTCTGACTCGACACGCGCGGCTTCCACGGACTCCCCCCCCCCCGCCTCCGCCACCCGTTCCTTCGGCCGGTACTGTGTACCGTACGACAATTCACGTCAGGCGCACCGCCCGCCGGAATTTATTACAACTTTTAAAGTCGCCGCGCGACATCCGCGGTGCCCAGCGCCTCCTCGGTATACGTTATCTGTCCGCCGACGTTCG
Organism: Vollenhovia emeryi; assembly: GCF_000949405.1. Taxonomy (NCBI): domain Eukaryota; kingdom Metazoa; phylum Arthropoda; class Insecta; order Hymenoptera; family Formicidae; genus Vollenhovia; species Vollenhovia emeryi. The sequence goes on from NW_011967128.1 coordinate 341,419, forward strand.
TTTCGTCTCGGTATGATGACTGAAATTCAAAAAGCGTGGTTGAACGCTGTTATCCTTAAGGGGATGCTGGAGTGACGGCTAAACTCCGACGGGATAGTTTGAAAATTTCAAAGACACATACAAATTAGACTTCGAACCTCGATGTTTTTTACATGAAAATTCTACTGTGCAGTCCACACACCGCTCTGGTATTATTTTGTACATAAAAGCCAGCAATAAGATTTACAAACGCAAAAACTGTACGCGACTCTGTCGGTAAATCAAACCACTCCAGCGGGTTTGAAAGCGTTCGTTGTTAGTAGAGGATATCACGAAATGACTTCACCGTCAAATATACACTTGTTAATTTGGTGGGACAACGATCCAACGCTCTACATAAGTTTGACGTGAAGAATTTACTTACAAATTGTCAGTCGGTGAGCGCATAATTAATGTTGTGCCGATTCGCTGCGGAATGTGCCACTTCTACGTCAAGTTACGCCGAGTCCGTCCGGATATTTTGGGTATGCTAATCCAAGGCAGCGGGACGATAAATCGTGGAAATCTTCGACGTATCGTATAAGGCACTTCGCACGAGTTCCCTCGGAAGTTCTCCCACGAGGAGTGGAGTTACCCTGCTCGAACGTATTACAAATAGCTCGGAGCGACTTTCGGAAAGCCCTCCGGCACCGAATCTCGATTCCACTTACAGGCTAAATCCGCGACGACGACTGGCCGTCGTGGCCTGAAACAAACGGCGGGGCGTTAAGTTGGGGCCCGCGTATGGCGCGGCAGCCGCGGTCCACGACCTCGTAAAATGTCTGGAAACTTACGTGGGTGGAAACGTCAAAGTTAGTGAATGGGCCATTCAATGCACTGTCGCGTCCGGTCGAACCGGTCCGCGATCTCTCTCTCGTTGTATTTATTTGGCGCACACCAAGGGAGGGAGGCGGATAGAGAAACGACGAGGAGGCGAAGCGAGACGACGGGTCAGCCCGCTCGAGCGCGTTTCCCGCCAAGTGTCGACTTACTTCTTCATCTCGATCGATCCGTCGGAAAGGGACGACGGGCCGAGCGGCGGGAAGTTCGTCCTCGACGCCGACGCTCGGAGTCAAAGAGATACACCCGGATTACAAAGAGCGACAAGTCCATTCCCAAGCTTCGCTTTGTCTCGCATCGAGTTTCTCTCATGCTTACGGCGTTCTTGTCAACTAATTCACTTAGTTAATCACTCGATTTATTATTACGAAAGTGTTAAAAAACGATGCAGCGTGCGCAACATGAGGGGAAAATCAGGAGGGAGAAATTTAAAAGTACTAATTATACCAAAAGTTCCTACTTCTCGATACTAATTGCATTTCTTTCATGTTTCAGGTAAGCGGTTGACTGTGCGGTACGAAGTTTGGCGTATTCCGACCACCGAGTAATTGTAAGTAAATCTGTAAATAACGAATTTAAAAAAATAATACATTAAACGATGAAAGGAGTGTATTCGCGTTCTCTGATCTCGCCGTTTCGCAGGAAATACTATACAGAGCTTGAAATTCGAATCTCGTCGACTACGGATGATGAAGCTTCGCTGTCTCTGAGTAATTCGCGCATAACTTAATGCTTCAATCAACAATTCAAATTGCGGCGTAGAAAATGCAGAATGACGAATACCGCGGTCTCCAGTTGAACGTACCTTGCTGTTGCGCGAAAACACCTTGCGCCCCAGTTATTGTTTATGCACAAAATTCGTGCGTCCCGCAATCAATTATGGATGAAGCCGGTAAAAAGATACAATGATAACGTAATTTGCATGGCCGCGTCATTTTCGACAGCGCTATTTTTATTATGCCAATGTGTGCAGATCAGTGTTGCATAATTTATCGAAAGAACTCGCGACATTTGATATTTGAATATCGCAAATCCGCTGAAGCTGCAAATGAATATTTATGAGAACATCGACATTGCGCTGAGTTTATTTAAGTACATATAACAGGACGTTCCCATCTATATTAACAACAATTAATATAATGAATCAGGAAATGCGATAAATAGTAATAATCGAAAATTGCGTTACGGCCTTGGAAAGAGTACAAAAAGCCGGATTAAAGAACGGCTGTGCAAAATTAATCGAGCAATCATTTTCGCGATACCGACACATTCGAATATAGTTTTTGCGCTGGTAAATTTTTTTATTAGCTTTTGTGCACAAAATAATGCCAGGATAAGTTGCGGACCGCATAGCAGAATATATTCATACTAAAACACTCGGGTCAGAAGTCTAATGAAAAAGATATTCTAAGTCTAATGAAAAAGACACGTTTGGACTTATTGACTGGAACCAAAGAAATATATCTCTTAAGAAAAAGAAAAAACCTTTAACTGATTTGTCTAATTATTGCCACTGGTCTCTGTCCGTTCTTAGATTGTGTCATAACGATGAGTTGGTTGACGATAATTATATGTGTCTAGTATGGAAATCGTTTTCTCTTTGTTTGTGATGTTGACATTTATATATATAATACATATAATTTTTAATTTTTAACGTATTCCAACGACATTTAATAATAATTAAAATGACCAGTCACGTACCTTTTAAATTTAATGTATCTTAATTAATGAATTAGGGTGTTGAAAAAGACTTAAGTAAAGTCGAAACGTTCACCTATGTAAATTATCAAGAATATAATTGATTTGTCTAACATCCTTTATAGTAGCTCGTTATTTTTGGCCTTTATAATTTGATCATTTGTTTATACATTCAACGAGCGTCCACTTTATATTATGAAAAAGATATTGGTATTTGAAATTTTCAATTTTTTAATCGTGAGCAATTTGAAATTGGCTTTATAAAATTTCAAAAGTCTTTCACACGATTATAGTACACACAACAACGAAGCGAGGGGTTCACGACTTTATATAAAGAACAAAGAGAAACTAAAAATATCACTTTATAAGTAATTGTGGTTAGGTGGTTAGGTTAGGTTAGGTGACAGCTTCGCATGCTAATATTTTTAATTTTTCTTTGTTCTTTATATAAAGTCGTGAACCCTCCACTTTGTTTTTATGTGTACTATAATCGTGTGGGAGAATTTTGTAATTTTATACAGCCAATTTCAAATTGCACCTTCGAATTGGCTTTACAGAGTTAAAAATCCTTTCATGTACTTAAAGTGTGTACAAAAATACATTACAAGCTGGTCATTTCGAGACTAAGAAGAAACAAAAATTGTAAATTATTTCTCGGTGTTGCACGTAAAACTGTTAGTTCAAAGAAACGTTCGCCTGTCTACAAATTATATAACCTATTTGTACAAATCGAAAGCAGTCTGCAATTCACATTAGATCAGAGAATAGCGTCGAATCAGTAAAACTAAGATTAAAAGTCTAAGAAACAAGACAACTGAAGACCTTTATTTTATGTAAAAACGCATACTTATCTTTATACCCCAAGTGTAGCTACAGAATGACGAACTGTAAGTGCCAGATTTCTCGACTGATGGCGCTGCAATGTGTTAGACAAGGATGGATATCTCATGAATATCTCTGTACTCTCTTTTGTCGTGCATGTATACATGTTTCCAACACATCTTTACGTCCTGGGCTGAATGACAATATGGGACGTTAAATTATCGACGATTTCGAACGTTTAGTCATCACTCCAGGATCCCAGTACCGATGTGCTGGGCTTCGTCGGAAAATTCTCGAGCGTGGTTATTTCTAAGGCAATTTCGCGTTTGGCTCGGCATAGAAGATACAATTCAGTAGCAACTGTTACACGCCCGGAATGGACGGCTGTATCGGCGGATCCTGTCGGCAATACCGCGGTGTATGCTGACATAACCTATATACGGGAGCCGATAAAGTGTGATGCGTGCCGTGCGTTTATTATGCGCGGCGTAACGCCGCGCGCGGAATTAGAGCGAACGTCCGTCGTTGCCGTCGCCGTCGTTGTTGTCGTCGTCGTCGTCGTTGTTATTTACCGATAGCTTCGCTAGACGGCGAGCTAACCATATTGTATGGAAATCCACGGCTGGGATATAGATTGCTGAAAGCACTTACCGCGTGGCCGGTTGTGCGCCCGTTGCCTCGAATCGGAAGCAACAGCCCGTAGTTTCGTTTTTTTTACCTGCACGTTCGACCTTTAAATTAAATTGGTGGCCTCGGAAACGGGAGGTCTTCATGCGCATTTCGGTTTCATTCATTTATCTCGAAGTTTACGACCGAGCGCGGACTTTGACAATATGCGGTAAGATTTGTACGCTTTTTTTTTTAAAGAGGCTATCGATATCCGCTTTATTGCGAAAAAACTGAGTCCCTTCTCACGTCTGCGCTCTCTCTCCGGTATCACCGGCCCGTTCGATTTTACCATTTGTTTTTCTTCGAGATTACGTTTTACTGATTAACGCACGCAAGCGGTATGAGACACACAACTTCCACTATGTTAGGGGAGAAGCTTGTTTTACTCGATCGCTGTACTTGTAATACGATAGGCGATCGAGCAACAACTCGAGTGTAAGCGAGGTGCTTATCCTGTAACTAAATTTGCAGAATTTCTCAAAGTTCTAAATACATATTAGTCGACCTAATTCCACTTGCGACGTATATTCGCGCCGTGGGAACAATTATCGAAATCCTCGCGGATGATTTGTAACAAATTTTGCCCGAGCGGCGACGCCACAAAAAAATCGTCGCGTTACGGGTTTTCCGTGACGGTTTTTTCCCCCCCGCGATATGTTCGTTCCGAAAATGTTGGAAGCATATCCAGAATTGAAACAATACGCGACAAAAGCACAGACTTTGCTTTATGCTTGCGAAATCAATTTGATTGAAACGCAGCGTTTCAGCAGCGTTTCATAGCAGTTATACAACGACCGTATTTGCATTTATCGTCTGGCCGCGCCAAACTCGGTGAAAAATTTAATCTGTACCTTTGTTTATAAATTTGTTTTCGATTCAGGAGTATTTTGCTTCTCGATGACTGATTTTATCGTTATATATTTCATCGCGAAACATTCACACTCTTCGCGCTGACGGTTTATCCCTAGAACCTCGTTGCGATCGACAAATATTCGTCATCTTTTGATATTAATATTCGAGGGGGAAGCCGCTGACCAATCTTGTACACCAATGCCCACTAATGCCCAGTGAGCATTACTCTATCTTATTATTTTATTTTATCTTATTTATCTTGTTTCGTCTTATTTTATCTCATTTTATCTTTATGATGCCCCAGCAAGGCCTAATGTCCAAAATAATGCCCAAAAAATGCTTAGTAATGCTGCAAATCTGTACATCAATTCGTTGCAATGCCCTCAGCGGTTTCTCCCTCGTTAATATCATCACTTAATCCCGAAAAGTGCGTATCGTGCTCGTAACATCATTTTGGTAGCGAACCAGATTTCATCAATAATCCTCGTTATAATCTTTCATATTAATAGCACTTCTGAAGGAAGACGCGGATATATCGTAGATTATTATGAAAATATTTATAAATCACTCTCGTATGATTACCAGATAATCTAGCGGCGTCCTGTTTCGTATCATAAATAATACTGGTTGTCAAACTCATTAATTTTCAGGCAAGTATAACGATACATAGTTCATGCGGTTCTATACATTGGCGCAGATATAAGTATCGATTGATTAGATATCTTCCGAAGTACTTGTAGCAGAGTGGATAGAAACGCCGCTACGATGTCCGATAAGCGATGTTTCGTAAAAAAAAAAGAGTCGAGTCTTCTTCAATATCCCTCGCGCAATTGCGGCGCCTATCGATGCAATTTATGGTACGAACGAGCCACGCTTCGAGATCGATTTTGCACGCATCGTGCATTGCGGATAATCAATTACTTCCGCATAATAACAACCGTCCCTCCGCGCCTCGTTTACGTATAGAAGATTTCACATCGGGCACGTTTCAGCCTCGAGGAAGGGATCGGGAAAGAGTTAAAGACGAGAGTTTTTACGACGCGTAAGAATTGCGTAAGAATAATGTTCGGTTTAAACACTCTCTCTTTCCCTCCCCTTATGCTATTATGCCCAGGGAAATAATGGAGACGCATTCGATGTTAATCCCTCGACGCGTTTTCGACGCGGCCATCTTATATACCTGACATAGACTTTTATTGTGCCGCGAAAGTGTTAAAATTAATTAGAACCGCGCTGATGCTGCCTCCGCGACGACGGTTAATGGCTGTGCCAGCAACGCCGGGATTGTCGAGTTGCCTCTTAGTTCACCGGAAGCTCGACAGCCGCCTTTTACACTAATGAGTGGTACCTTCATGGGGCGACCAAATATACCAAAGCGGTAACGATTTGCGGGCATACGAGTCGTTTCTACGGGAATCCGGATTTTCGACGATTTATGCACGTCGTCTGGGAGATATTCCATCGTTTTGCGCTGGGCTGCTATCGGAAATGCGAAATAAATGTGGAAAATGTTGGAAATATTTTTCGCGATTTTAACGCGTAATTTACAGCTGCGAAGTTTTTTTCCGTCAAACTACAAAAACGTCGAGACTGCGGTCGAGAAATTGTGCGCGCTATTTAGGAAAAATATAACGAGGTAACACACATACGCGCAACTTTCTTCTCGCTCATTATTCATAAGGGAATCTTCGTTTTTTTACGTACGATATAAGCAGATACTCCCTTATGGGTTAAGTAAAAGGAAAGTTTTTCATATACATTTTCCGCGTTGAATTTTTACGATCTATTATTTTATGACTTCATATGCGACAGCATACAGATACGTATCTCTTCTGTGTTGAGGGCACTTTCCAATAATCGGTCTTCAACCTTTGCCAACATAGTCAGAACTTCATGCCGCGGAGTTTCCCCGTTGGAATTTGCATATCGCGTCATCTCGCTGCTTCCCTTCCGAAGGGAGTCGCTTCTACCGCGACAGATCGCGTTAAAACACCTTACGCAAAGGGATTTTGGCTACGACCGTTCCTTTACGTCGCGTCGAGCTTAGCACTGTGCTGCGGGACGATTTAAGCTGCATTAAAATGATCCAGCGTTGAGTCGCGCGTAATCGCAAACGATACTTTCCGCGGCAGCGCAATGCGCGAATAAACTGCTCTTCCCTCGCACGCCGCGTTTGCAAACTTCTTCCTCCTCTTAAATTAGCCTTGAAGCCTGTTTTTCCGATTAATTCGTCTCTTGTGATCCAGATGTCCAGCTGTCCATCCATCTCTTCTGGATGTTGGTTTCCCATCTCTTGCTGTTCTTGCTATTCTCTCTTCCCCCATTCTGGATACGTGATCGTTCGATATCTGGAACATCGAACAGGTTTCCCTGATCATCTCGTTGGGTACTTTGTCTCCGAGTGTCCTTCCCAGGACGGTTCGGAGAATCCGCATCTCTGTCGTGTTCGGGCCATGTTCTTGGTTTTCTTGGTTTCCGCTCTTGTTTCTGCTGCATACGTCATGATCGGCAAACTGTATTTTCAAAATCCGCCAAGTCATCGTTTATTAATTAGCCTTTTTGTAGCTCTCGCTGAGATTTTTCAGACATTTCTTTCTCAGACACAAAGGCGTGCAGGACTTGTAGGAGCCGTGACAGGATGTTGGTGTCTAAATAATTTCTTTAAAATTTCTTGCAGAAAAGTTACCTCGGCCAGGTTTTGAACCGGGACCTCTCTACTTTCTAGACGGGCGTCTCACCAATTCGACCACTAAGGCGTGTGACAATATAACGTGTGGTAATCGCTATTTTACATTCCACGAGCGCAGGGTAATCCCATGCGACGCACGGGGAACGCAAAGTGTCGAATGTTGCGCGGCGACTCTCGCGTCAGAAACGCTCACCTCGGTTATTAACCCGATGCGAACGGGGTGCGGTTTTCCTCGCACGTATCGAATAAATTATCGCTACGCAGAGGCCCGCAGACTCGCCAGGACGCGGAGCGGACGCGGTCGACAGAGAACAGTGAATGAATCGATAAAGCGAGGTGTACGCGTGGGCCAGGATCGCGTTCGCCGTACGCCGTGCGTCTACGCACCGTCGCGCCCGATCGTTTTCTCTCCGGCTCTGCAACCCCGCTGTATTTGGAATTCCGCGTAGGACTGGTTTCCACGTTCCGTCCGCTCCGCCCCGCCCTGAAAACCGCGTGTCCCTCCTTACCTTGTAACCTGAATAACGCGCAGCGGGGGGATTTCGCCCGACGGCTTCGCACTACCCGGCGATAAATCTCGTGGCTATCGACATCATCGCGAGTCATTTCCGCGGTCCTCCTAAACTAACTATCGTCCAAGAAGACTAGGGACCAGGAGACCGAACTCCTGCCTAAATCACTTCATGGGCGCTGCTCGTAGTCGTGGTTGCCGGCCAATTCATGAACTACACGTGCGCCGACGTTCATGTTCACGTTGTTTGTTGTGAACCGTTGTGTCAAAAAAGGTGAAATGATGTCTAAAGTGTGTATTGATTAATACTTACGACTCCAAAATTAAATTCAGCGTTTACATTGACAGTTTGCCAAGATGCCAAGCTTATGTTCTCTAATCTTCTTGGTTATGTTGGACGACGCTGCGAAGTCCAGCACGCGTAGTTCATGAATTGGCCGGCGACCATCGCCGCGAACAGCGCCAGTGAAATGCGACCCACCCCCCCCCCCCCACCACTGGAGTTCGGTCTTCTTGCTATCGACGAATGTAAAATAATTAACCGGGCCTTCGGTCTGAGGAGTAGCGGGTGATCATTCAAGTGCGCGGGTTCTCGGGGGTTTGACGGTAATCACCGCCGCTAAATCGAATCCATTGATTCGCGATTGATATTCACGTTTAATTACTCGGTTCCTTTCGCGACAACGAACGATGATCGGATGTAAATAAATTCTGCATTTGTGAATAAATCCGCGCGATCGCGCGCGAGTTATTTTAATTCCCGGAGTAATGACCTAATTTTACGACGGATTTTAGGAATTTATTGAATGGAACGGGGAATATTCGTCCTTGAAGCCATTTGTAATTATTTTGGATAGAGACTTGGCTCTCGGTGCCACGAATATTTGAATTTTCGGAAATAGCATGTGAGAGTTGCAACTTTGAAGATACATAGGCACGCTCATGTATATGTATTTTCTGTAAATTCTTAAGATTTCAGAGTGAGCGATCCGTACCTAATATCGTTGGAAGTATTTCATAAATTATCCAGCGACACCGGATTTGCCCTGTAGTCTCTTGACATTTAACACGGCGTGGATGCGCGCGAGGCAGCTTTAGAACTAGCTATTATAGGAAAGTTTCATAAATTTTAGCGGGCTAAATCTTTCGCCAACTTCTATTCTGGTGCGCTGATAAATAATTCAGCTGCGCTCGAGCTGTAACGCGCTTGGCACATTACTTAACCTGTTTATGTCGGGAAGACTGTGCCCGGCTATCTTTGCCGGGTGTAAATAATAAATTTCATGCCCGGTGATTGACCCAGAGACCCAGAGGGAACAGCGGGGGCTCTTTAGGATTATCCGCTTTACGGACCACTCGACCGAGGAAAGATCGCTACTCGTGTCGATGAGAACGCGATGAAAAGTAATAGGGAGATGGAAGCGCGGGCATGACGAGTACAGAAAGATAATGTATTCCGTACAGAGTTGGGTGTAAACAACCTACGATAACCTCAGTTTATACGGGATTATGTAAATGATCTTCTTACGTACAACTCTCCTCTCTTATATAAGCAAGCGATGCGAGGTGCTCATGAAGCCTGTGTTTTTCTCCGTTTCTTCCTTTCGAACGGGGAGCTTTGCTCCGCGCAACGTTCCGCATTCCGAAACCATCGGCGGCGACACTTTAAAAGAAAACGAGGTCAGATATCGATGCTATCCGTACACTGTTATTGCCCCCCCCCCCCTCCCATTTACATAGCCGCGTTATTATCGCCGTCGGCGAATGTGTGTACCAAAGGAGAAACAAACTCCCTTTCATCTGAAGATTCCATTCGCGAGGCCGTCTCTTCAATTCCCTCTTGCCGCACTTCTGACAGGCATCCAGGCAATAAAGGTCTCTTCCGCTATATTATCGCTACTGTGACGTGCAACGAGCACCTCGTCGCGCACAAGGGTATCAATTCCGCGTGCAAATATTTATCGGCAGCGACGCGAAAGGAATCTCCGTCGCGGGAGAGAAGACAACGGGAGAAACGGGCGGAGGACGGTGGAGATTCGGTTCGCGTTCGCGTTCGGTGCCACAATCGTCGCTTCCCAAGGGATGGCGGGCGTATCGAGCAAGAGCTACGTCGTCTCCGCGAACGAGGGGGACGATTTGTGCGTCGAGCAATCACCTTGCCGTTGCATTTCCGCGGCGCGACCTACCGCGATCACACCTGCGAGCGCCGCCGATCATAATGGGACCACCTCCGCGTTGCTTTCTTCGAGACGCGCTGTCGTATTTGCGTTCCAGGAACAGCGAACCGAGGGTGAAATAAATAAACCGGGGGGAGTCCCGCGTGTCACCGCCGCCAGCGTTGCATCAATGAAACGCTGATGAAGAGAATAATATTGTCGTCTAATTTGCAGAAGCGACGCGCAAACAAGCCTGGGTGATGACGGGGGGAGAAGACAGGTACAAGGGATATGTCGCGCTAATTGAGAAAAAAAAACGAGTGGTAAATATCGCGCACGCGAAGTGTGTAACGCGTAGAAATGCGATCAGTCTGCGTAAAAAAAAAGCAATAACATTAAATAACGTGTCCATTATAATTAATTGACGCCGTTGAAAACATAAAATAATTCGAAACGGAAGTGAGACAATTTCGCAATCCGCGAACGAATCGGCGAGCGCGCGGGCAGCAGTGACGAGGAGCCATCCATTACATCACGAATAATAACGAATTAATTGCGAGAGAATAAATTCGCGATAAACATTATCCTGTAACTGGCGACTCATTTGCTGTGCAGTATTCATCGAAAATTGCGCCGCGGTGTAATTTTTGCCGGCGAGCGGCGCAATCGGATCGCCGTGCGGCGCGACAATATAACTCCGGGCTAAAAGTAAATCGAGATATGTCGATGTGATACGCGAGAGAAAGGAAGTATCGTCTGCAAACACAGAGGCAGCGAGCTGCAGCGCGACGATTTCAAAGACCCCGATTCGCGCATCGAAAGGGACGGAAGTGGATATGCGCGCACATATTTGCGGCAGTGTCTGCGCCGTCATATCTCGATAAGTGTACACATCGGCTCCCCCAGGGAGTCACGTCTATCTCGCAGTCGTCACGTGGAAGTTGGAGGATCAAAGGGTCAGCGTTTCTCTCTCTTCCTCCCTCGGCCGCGGAGGCCGAGAGCGGAGTTTCTTTTTCCCCCGCGGCGGCACGTAACTGCGACAATAGTTTACACATGTGCCCTGTTGCCGTCCGCGGCATCCAGGCTGCCATAAAACCCCTCGTAGTAGCGAAAGCTTATATCGCCGTTATTTGCCGCCCGTCTTTTCTAGCGACGGCATCTGTGCGGTACAAGGGCTTGGACAAGAGTTTACGACTTCGCGCCACGAGGACGGGAAGGTGACGATACATTAAAACTACGAGATAAGTCGCCTTGAAGTCGGAATCGGCCGTCCGGAGAAGAGCTTTCGACTGACGGGCGGAGAAAAAAAATCAAATAACTTACACTCCGTCATCGACGACGATTTTATGAGATTAAAGGGGTGCGTCTGTCGAAAGTGTTAGCTGCTCAATTAATGGAAACGAAGCGGAACGGTATACGCGCCGCTCGCGAACTAGTTCGGAACTTACTTGCAAACAGCTTATCGCTGATTTATTTGACGTCATGAATATACATTTTCGTGCATTCCCGCATACGTCGTTTAAATACGTAACGTCACGCGTAGCGCCGTGACCGAACTTATCGCGTTTTGTTCTCAAAGGGACTAATTTTCTGGCCACCGGGTCCGCGGGACGCATAATGCATGAAATCGCGTGATATTATGCATGGTATGTCATAGATCAGACTGTTTACTGTTATCATACCGGTAATAACGTAACGGGGGAACCTACGATATGCAGATTGCTAAACTTCCGCAGAATCGCTGCACGTGCATTGCGTGTTATATCGGGTATTAATAACGCCGTGTCCCCCGTCGCTCGCTTCGGGGAAGCCCCCGGCTCCCGCTCCAACTTTTCATTTATCAGAGCTTCGCACCGGGACTTAAGCTCCACCCAAAACAATCCGTTGTTATCGCGTCGCGCTATCATCGCGCGGCGTACCTTGAAGAGCGGTACACGAGAAGAACGAGACCGTTTTGGTTGTTATACGTAACCGTCGCCGTGTGTCACAAACAATTCCCCGCGCGCCTAGCAATGCCGATCGCGGGGCGGCCGCGAGCCCGAATTGGGCGGGCTAAGACAGCGATTTTTAATAATTGATAACTCGATAACTATTGCGAAAATTGCAAAATGATAGAGGACTCTTTGACTCAGTCTAGTCCACTCTATCCATAAATAAGAGGTGAGGCGGGTATTACATAACAACCTGTATATTACATAGATACAGGGTGTGCTAAAACCACCGGATATTCTTTTAATCGCAGATTCTTTCGAAAATTTGGAGACAAAAGTTCTAATACAAAAATGTGGAGGCTATGATAGGCTTTAAATAATAAGCGAATATATTTCACCAATGACAGGCCTGAGATTTCGCGTGCTCAGGCACGGCGACATGACGAGTGATAAAAGTGTTCCTATGAATGTCGCCCTTCTTATTTAATTCAAGTAGAAATTTGCGACGTGTTGTAACTTCAAAGTGTCGCAGCTGTCAAAGTAATCGATCACTATCAGTTACCATGAAGGTTGTTACTGTAATAAATAGGGTCGACATTCAAGTGAACACTTTTATCACTTGTCATGTTGCCGTGCCTGAGCGCGCGAAATCTCAGGTCTATCATTTGTGAGATATAATCGCTCACTATTTAAATACTATTATAGCCTCGACATTTTTGTATTAGAATTTTCGTCTTGAAATTTTCTAAAGAATCTGTGATTAAAAGGATATCCGGTGGTTTTAGTACACTCTGTATCTCATTTGGTACTGATTTGTACGCAAACAACCGTCGGAAATTGTAGTCTGATGTATCAGGCATCTATTATTGCACGTTTAACGTTTAAGGTATAATAAATGATACCTTACGTGGTACGCATTCGTCAACTCTCCCCTATATGTGTGATAGTGTAGCTTTGATGAGTACGTACACACGCGCACGCTGCTGGATTTGGACCAACAACATGGCGGAATGCCACGTGGTCGGGACCGAAAAATCAAAGGGCCGGCAGAGAGTGGGCGTACTAGTTGTACTATGGTAACGCGATATATGTGGCATAATGCGCGCGCCTAAAAACAAATAAATTATTTCGCTCCGCATTCGTGCCGTGCATTCGCGCCGCGTCATTGTCCGTAAGAGACCGCGCGGTTTGGCCCGCGTGCGGCTCGGCTATTGTGCTGCGCGCGCTAAGTTTTTTAATATCTGACATTCGCACGGCGCACAAAGCTACCAAGCGACGCGGCGCGTTAGCGCCCAAGTCAATTAGATTTACGGTACCATAAATCTCCATCGGGCGCGAGTCAAATTGCAAATCGCTGCCGCGAGAAAGGATATCGATACAATGGCCCCGAAAGGGCATTAAGCCGGAGGGGCTTAGCCGCTCGCTCGGCGCACGAAGGACGATACAAATATCAAACGATGACGGCCATTAATCTAATGCCCCGTTATTTTATCGCGGCCGTTCAACGTCAGGCATCGACCCGACCGTGACCGACGAGCTGTCCGACGACGTTGAAACGTCTTCCTTTCTCTCTGACTACTCGTTTGCCACCTGCTGCGATTTTTCGAACAGTGCGCCAACGCTCGTCGATCTCTCGCGCGCGAGAGCTTTAATTTGCCCGCGAAAATCGGAAACGCGACGGACCACACCTCGCGCAAAGAAAGATATGATAACGGGCCTGCGATTTAAGGGGATCCCGAACTGACAATTACCGATATTGTACGTTCAATCACGTTTTTCCGAATTGGCTTTTCGGAATTGAAAACCCTTGTAACACGTTTAAAGCACAAATAGAAATAAAGTGGGATTTAATTTAACAATAAAAAAGAATTACAAAAATTACACTTCCATCCTTTTGCACTTGGAGCAGTTTATCCGACACATTTGTGTAATACAAATTATATGGTTTATGTGCACAGATCGAAAGTGTTGACTAACTCGACCTCGTTTGTTCTAACGATCCTATGTGGGCAAATCTGATTATTTCGAATCTCACCTCGCGTGATATTAGCTTCCACGTCAGCCACCCACCAAGATTCCGAGAATAATGCGGTCGTGCTGAATGCAAGTAGAATATTTTGCGGCCGACTTCAACCATTTATCTTGTCCCATTGACATATCTAGATGTGTCCTTTTAATGATCCCCTTTTTAAAGAGACACGTAAGAGATTTAATTGTTAATAATTTTCCGCGATGATGATTAATTCCCTCGTTTGGCTCACTTCGTGCTGCGAGAGTAGTTGTCAGCGCGGAGATCATACATTTTGATAGTTTGTCAACGTCAAAATACGTCTTCTTACGTTGCGTTTCTTCTTCGCACGAAGGAAAGCTTAATGTGCGAAGAAATTCAGCGCACGCAATGCTGTGTTTTTACAATATCTAGTTTTTAGAGAATGTCAATCAATTTATATTATTATTACAGCAAAGAATTAGATAATTCGCCTGTAATAAATTAAGATTTCCAATTAAGTAATACACATTTCTACACAACAACTAAATCGAGGCAGTTGTTACTTGTCTTTCGTTTCAAGACACTTTCTCGATTGAACGGAGCCAATCGTTATCTTAAATAATAGCAGAAAGTCCGATATTACGAGATAGGCTCATAATATGAGACAGCGGAGTTTCTGCTAAATTAATAGGTGAAATCTGTTTAGTGGAAAATTGATTGTTAGATCGTGTAATCGTTGAAAAAAGATTTGTGATTGAATTTCGACGTTGAAAACCTATCTCGTATTGGAATCCTATTTCATAATAGAGGACTTTCCTCCGCTAATGAGTCTGCAAAATGACACGTAAAATGTGCAGTAACCGCACCAAGTAATATGAAATATTAGTTATAGAATTTCAATTTTATCTCATACTTCGTAGACGGACGACGAACTCTCGCATTGTTCGCTATTGTTTTGCTTCCCGCGCGACGTTACGCGGGGGGTCGTTTACGCGAAGGTCGTCGCGCTATCATTCGCTCGCTGAGCCTCGAGCCGGCCGGTGGCGTCGAAAGTCGCTCCGTGCGTCGTATTACTTTTGCGTTATCACTTTCCGAGACGCGATTGCGATGGGTGTGGGGATAAGACACTGTTAATTTGTGCACGGTTATCAGTAACAAGTAACGCTCGTCGATTAAGTTTCTGCAACTTGTAATGAGAAACGATTTGCGCGTCGAGACGATGTCCTTATCAACGCAGACATTTCACGAGACTAACTCATCTAAAGTATGAACCGTGGTACTTTGTCGCGATTCTATTTCGTTCACGCGTCGCGCTTGGAATTATCTGTCGATTTCAGTGTAATCTGTTTTTCATTCTCGGGAGAGAAATTTGTCGGTGTACGGTTTTGGTGTTCGCTGTAATTCGCTCTGTCGCAACTCGACGGGCGGGAAGTGGAGAATCGCTTATTACGCGTCGTTACGTTACATCTGGAAATGTGATCGAAAATCATCTCGGTTAACTGTGACAATTAATAGCGACTGTTCATCGCGGTGGCTATTTCGCTCGCATAATTCATTTAAGAATTAAATTGAATGCCAGTAAAATGTCGTTCTATCGCGGACTACTACTTTATCACAAATGCTTGGATTCAGATACCCGCGTCGCGTTTTATATCGCCAATTTAAAAGTGATTTATCCACCGCTATTTCCGAATCAAGAATGCAAGATGACATTGTCGATTTGGACGACATACGACAGGTTAATGTTATTTCGCGCGTTTTGCGGTATTCCACATCGCGCATACGAGAGAGCCAAGCGAAATTTCGCGCGTCGTAATTATTTTTACAGTGAATAGTACAGTGAATTTGTGTGAGTGCAACAAGAAAATCTGAGAGGAGGCTCAGGAGGCATCGGGTAACAGCGGAGCAACCCTGAGGTGAGTGTTTTATATTTGTTATATTACTTGTGTGCTACTTGCTAAATAAAGCATCTGCTCTCTGTTTATCCCATTTATTCAAATAAACAAATAAAATTCGAATAAGAATTACAGACAAAAGCGTACATTGAAACTTTGTGAGATTGTATTTCAAAGAAAAACTTTTCAGGTACTTTATAATTATTTTATTAAATATTAAAGTAAATGTAAAATATATTCAATAACTTCGATTTTAAATAATTATTCTATAATAAATGACTTTTTATTTTATTATATTAGTTTGCATACATGTAATCGTTCAGCTTCTCGGCCGTCTTCTATTACAGCTAAATAGCGCGCGCGTAGTTCGCGCAGTGTGAAAACATCGTCATGATAGTAATGTTTCAAATTAAAACGCGGATGCTACAATATACTAGGAATATTTAGAAAAGTTTGTAATTAACAATACAAATCGACGAGAAAAAATAAAATACAGTTCTATTACATTGTGTCTGCGATTATTTCGATTTTAAGAAGTGATATTAAATTCCGGATAGTGATTGAAGAAACATTGGGAATCGCTAATCTTGAAAAGCAGTTGGAAAGTTGCACCACTGCCTCAGTATGGAGGAAGTTTACATTTTTTTCTAAAGCCGCTGTTTTAAAAGAGAACAGCATTGTATAATTGAAACTATGTTTAAAAATCTAATAAAAAAGATATTTATTATAGTTGAGCGGGTTTTATGCGTTTACACGCGTAGCGTAGTAGAATGACAAAAAGAGCAGTGATTATGTGCAACGTTACCAGAATTGTCTTGCAATGGTTGGCGCTTCAACATGTTGGACAAGGATTATAGATATCTCTATTCTTGTCTCTTCTGCATTGCGCACGTATACATGTATTTCCAACACGTTTACGTCCTGAGTTAAATTAACTAATAGTTAAATCACGCGTATGCCTTTGTTTTTCCTTCAAATTGGACAAAGATTGGAATGTAATTGAACTTGGAGGTTGGAAAAATCGACATTCTCAATCGTCACTCTGGGATTTCTTTAACGAACATTGGTTCCTTTAAAGTGCGGTATGTTTTGTACGAGGGGCAAACCGCTGAGGGCATTGTGGTGTACAGATTTGCGGCATTATAAAGATAAAATAAGATGAAACAAGATAAAAAAGAAAATAAGATAAAGTAATACCCACTGGGCATTAGTGGGCATTGGTGCACTGAAAAAAATTTCTGGTTGAATATGGACGAATCAGATAATTCCTTTAGGATTTACCAGAATTCCTTTAGGATTTACCAGAATTTCTGTAGGATTACAGGAATTCTGGTAAATCCTAAAGGAATTATCTGATTCGTCCATATTCAACCAGAAATTTTTTTCAGTGTGTGTGTGTACAAGATTTTGATCAGCGGTTTTTCCCTCGGTTTCGTCTTTCCCGCTTTCATGAAAATTACATCGACGGCCGTGCAGATGCGGGCTTACGTTGCGTCACTCGACAAAAATGACCGGATAATCGTAAATACGCCTCCTACTGGTCATTAATCGTGAACGTAGGAAGTCGCCTTTGAATTCGGTATGTCGAAAATGCGAGGGATTGAAATTCCTGAATTATAGCGCCGCGCGGTGGTGTACCGCCACCTCGTCTATATTTCGTTTCGTGACACAACAGGGGGAAGCGTGTAGGTACAGCACGATGAAAAGGGCCAACGGAGGCGCGACGGTACCTGCGTGCGGGAAGATTTATGAAATTCTCCTCACGACGACGACGACGAAGAGGCAGCGTAGACCTGGCGATAAATAACGTTTCACCTCGAAGACACGCATGCGAGAGAGAGCGAGAGCGAGAGAGAGAGAGAGAGAGAGAGAAGTGGCGTTATCGATGCAAATGCAGACCTGCCGCACCTACAGCTATACGTGATCGCCGCGCGTGCGATTTCCGCCGCGTACGTTTACGTAACCGCGTTCCGAAGCCGGGCACGGGCCGAAAAACTGGCCCCGGCACACATAATCCCGCTAATTAATTTATCGCTAAAAATTAACCGCGACACACGCGGCGGTTCGCCCGATAACTCACTCGATTCTCGTAAGAAATTGCGTCGTTACGTGGCGCGATGGACGCTGCGTTTCCAGCGCGATCGGAGCGAACGGGCGCTTTCGCAATCGACGGCTTTCGTATATTCCTTTTTTCCCCCCCCCCCCCCTTGCAAATGAATCGCCGTGGTATCCTAAAACGCGGGCGCGAATATACTTTAACGCCCAGCGCGACGCTCGCTTTCGAAGGCGCGCGATCGGCCCTTCGAAGGTTCCCGCCTCGTCACGATGACGATCGCGCCCGCGCGCCCGCGCCTTTCTCGCTGTATCGTGTATTCGATCGAGCGCGGCGGTAATGTTACAGTTACGCAATTTGCTCTTTTTGACAGCGCCGCGAAATAAAAATGTCAGAGGCGAGCGCCGCTCCTTTGGGCTCGCCGGTATATCGACGACGCAATTAGGCGAGTTGTGTCTTTTAATTTTTTTTTCCGCGCCGCACGATGCACGCTGACGTAAGTCCCTCTTTACGTGCCGTTGCGCGGACGCCTACGGTGATTATAATTCCGCGTAATTGCCTCGTTTATTAGCCTCTCCCAGACGCCCGGGCTATTTATAAAGGGCGAGACAAGACGGATGTTGCTCGTAAATGATGTATCGGCGACAAGTAATGGATCTTGGTCGCCCTCCTCCGATGTTGTCAATCGGAGGAAGAATCATCCCGTGTATCTCGCGCGAACCGCCTCACCTTCTCTCCCGCGCGGGACTATTAACTCTTGATGGACCGTCTCGCAATATACCCCGCGGAATCTCCAGCTCAAGCCGCCGCACCCACTTGTACCTTCCTTTTCGGCAATTCCTCCCCGCCGAAATCTAGTTAGGACCGTGTCCGATTGGGTCGATCGTCGTCCTTCGATACCTCTTTCGTCTAATTGGTTTCTTCCACTTTGCCCTACGTGCCGCGTCCTCCTTTTATCGCGGACCCCCATAGAATCGCCGAGCTTACGGCGCGCGCGAGGATTGGTCCATTTGGTTTCTAAAGCCGTGTCTCGCGTGGGCGCGCAAGGGAACGCACGCGATTTCATTTCAGCCCCGTCGAAGATACAGCCTTTATTGTTAGATGGCGATGTACATACGTCGATTGAGGATTTCGCGCGGGTCGCGATTGGTGGAGCGCGAAAGATTTGAGGAGTAGAACACGGACTAACAATCCGCGCTTTTGCAGTCGCTGACCTCTCTGACCTGCGTTATTCTAAGATTGAAAGACGTGTATATAGCTGCGAGCGCTATTTCTGAATAGCCCCCAGATTGAACGGCAACGGAAGAAAAACGCCCGGGGAATTATTCTTTCGCTCTCGTCCGCCATTATCGCGTCTGTCAGCGTTATTCAGCGAAGCGCAAATTCGCGATTCACGTCCGCTCGATGCCGGGGCCGCAAAACTTATTTGGCGATAACGCCCGCGTAGTCTCCTAAACGATGCATTCACTAATTCCGCGCTGTCTACGGTTATTTCCGGTCATGCAAGAAACCTGGCCGTTGTCCAGGGCGGATACAGCGGCTCGTGGTCTCGTGCATTTCATTGGCGATCGCGAAGGATTACTCGCGGAACGAGCTTTTGCACTTCCGTTTACCGGCGTGTTGAATCAAAGGCGCGATTCACGCGTGTCCCAGCGATTTTGCCCCGAGTTGACAGCATTTCCCGTCGGAATCATAAGAGGCGCGTACAAATAATCGCGCACAATGAAAAAGTGAGGATACATTTAATTGCAGAATTGCATTTACAAGTAGAAAGATCTTTGTGCTGTGCGTTCCCTTTGTAATCGATTTCTCGAAAATCTGATAACACTCCGCGCAGCTCGTCATCGTCTTTCGAGATTGCTTCCTCGTCTCTTTCTTTACCCGGAGGATTTACTTGTACGTGCCGTGTTGACGTCTACGTTGACGACTCGCGCAACGTTAGAAGTTTCAATTTACGCAAAGAGTTTCTCCGAAGGACGGTCTCATTAAGAGAATGGGGTCGCCATGCGACAATGAGCCAGCGAGCGTGATGAAAGCTCCGTGCAATTCCTAAAGGACAACCTGCAACGAAATACACAATCCGTCCGTGCGTGCTTCGTTTAAGGACTTCGAAACTCGAATTCCGCTTCGTCTTAGGTGACAATAGCCGAGCTACTTGTGACATAAATTTTGACTGTTTGAATCTGCGAACTCGAAAATCGCGAGGATCGCCGGAGCGGAAAAACACCTTAACGCGTACATCGTTGGGTCGCGAACACGTCTTGTGACGTGGCTATTTTAGAAGCATCGTCCAGCATCCTTGCTTATCCGAGGTAAGAAATAAACCGCCAGGCGCAAGAACTGAAACGAACCTTTCAGTTATAGCCGAGCAGCACCTCTTTACGACGTTGCTCGCGGATCGGCTTACAATTTCGGATCAGAGAACGCGGAGAGGTGCTGCGTGGCTCGTTTTTCTTAAAAGTGGGATAATTTTGCCCCATTTACTGAAACGCAACGCGCGCTGTAACGTTACGGTGTAAAGGCCCGTCTACATAGGACGCAATACGCAAAACGCAGGACGCAGACGCGCACGCAGAATGACGTTTCACTACACGCAACGTACACGCATTCGCAAATCAGCCATACGCGACTAGTTGAACCAACTTTATCTTTTGGTTCAACTAGTCGCGTATGGCTGATTTGCGAATGCGTGTACGTTGCGTGTAGTGAAACGTCATCCTGCGTGCGCGTCTGCGTCCTGCGTTTTGCGTATTGCGTCCTATGTAGACGGGCCTTAACGGCGCGGGCGTAAAGTCTACGACAAGTGTCCTCGCGAAAGAATGTTTCAACTGAGGGGGAACCGCTGACCAAAATCTTGCACATCAATGCCCACTAATGCTCAGTGGGCATTACTTAATCTTATTATCTTATTTTATTTTATCTTTATAATCCCCTAGCAAGGCATAATGCCCAGCAATGCCGCAAATCTGTACACCACAATGCCCATTAATGCCCAGTGGGCATTACTTTATCTTATTATCTTATTGTATTTTATCTTATTTATCTTGTTTTATCTTATTTTATCTTTGTAATGCTCCAGCAAGGTCCAATGCCCCAAAAATGCCCAGTAATGCCCAGTAATGCCGCAAATCTGTACACAACAATGCCCACTAATGCCCAGTGGGCATTACTTTATCTTATTTTATCTTATTTATCTTGTTTTATCTTATTTTATCTTTGTAATGCTCCAGCAAGGTCCAATGCCTCAAAAATTCCCAGTAATGCCCAGTAATACCGCAAATGTGTACCCCACTAATGCCCAGTGGGCATTACTTTATCTTATTTTATCTTATTTATCTTGTTTTATCTTATTTTATCTTTGTAATGCTCCAGCAAGGTCCAATGCCCCAAAAATGCCTAGTAATGCCCAGTAATGCCGCAAATCTATACACCGCAATTCTCTCAGCGGTTTACCCCTCGGTTTAAGCGGTCGCGCACGCGTTTATTACGCGTCTAATGTTATACGAATATGGACATTTTTATCTTTCGGATGTCTCCCCGTGTTTATCAGCCGGTGGTTCGTCGCGAGGTGGACGCATTGAGCAGCAATAAATGCGGCGCGGAAAGATAAATATGTACCCGCCACACGAGAATGCTCAAGAAAATTGAAGCAACCGACTGCGAGATTTGCACCGACAGTGTAGTCATTTTTCAAATACAAAGCGTCAATATTTATTCGGGAGCCCACCGTTCGCCATCAATGCGTTTATTATAAAACACCTTGTGTACAACGGGAAGCAGAGTGCACAGCGGACTCGGTCCTCCATAAAGTTGAGAGTAA
>NW_011967128.1:364493-373234 GCF_000949405.1 Vollenhovia emeryi
TTCCGTATTGAGACGATGAAAAGTGTTCAAATCGTTTCAAATCGAAAAATAAAGTCGATATGCGCGAGATTGCTTAATTTATTTAATTTTAAGAAAACCTGACGAAATTACGCACCTGACGAAGTTATAGCCGTTTACCTTAAAGGAAGAAAAATCGATGAGCTGAGCAGTCCATTACTTTTGTGGTGCTATTCGCACTTTACAGCTCTCCTTTCTTTCCTTGCCAATTAGATTCTCGCACGCGCTTAAAACTGTAAAGGTCACATTTTATTGTAAATGCTCGCAATATCTCGCGCTTGTCGAGAAGCGCGATCGATCGCTGGAAAATCAGGTCATTTCACACGCAAACATTTTTGCGAGAAGAGCGAAGTTACATTTTTGTATTTTAAACGTAATTAGACAGATATCCCGAATGTATATTTATTTTGAGACCAACGTGCTTCCTCAGACGAATATTTTTCTTCTCGGCAGGCGAAATTATTGTTATCGGAAAAGTCTTGAGGAATCCTTAAAAGTTTTTACGGCGACTTTGCGAATTTGAAAACAATTTGTGGAGAAACGAGCCCAAGACCATGAAACTTTTATTTCCACATGATCGGGCTTGATTTCTCGCCGATATCAAAAGAAAAATTTAAAGTTGTATGATTGGAAAGAATTTCCAACGGTCTGATATTGATTGCAATATCAGAGTAGTCGTTTGAGAACAGCCCGTGCAACATTGCGCCGTTTTATCTAGTTAAATGTTTGATTTATCTCCCGTATTGCGCATGGCATCGAACGTTTGATTAAGAAACGATAATTGCTGCTACGATAAACTTGAATATACATCGCGCTGGTTTACGTTTATACCGCTTTAATAAAGTCCCGGCGCTTATATGCGGCCGATATCCGCAAAAGAGCAGCGTGCGGTTATTTGAAACAAAAATTACGTAATACGGCTGCAGCTATAAATTCGGCCGGTATAAGCCGGAATATTATCTCGCGTTTATCACGAAAGCAGCGGCGCATCGTATTTAAGAGTTAAAGTTAAACGGAGCATCGAGAATGCTTTATATTCGTTCTCGAAATATAGCCGGCCAACTTTTAAAGAGTTCGACTTCATTGTAGGATTCCTGAGGCGAGCCTCGGAGTTTTGCGTAATGCGGTAGTATTATCAACGAATTCCCAGGGTACCGCGCCGACTTCTTTAAATTGTAACCTTCGCTTTAACGTCGTAGTGTTGTACTTGTTGGAATTAGCTTCGGGGGGGCGGAGGGGAGATTCGGATTTTCCCCTTAGGTTTGATTTCCGGCAGATAATGGCAAAGCTCGTTACTTTTTAATGGTATTGATTATACTGCGATCTTTATCATTATTTTCATTGCACGAAATCCCATTATCGGCTATAATAAGATGCCATCTCCCGACGGGCGTGCTTTTATTCGAATTAATTCGGATTCTCAAATTCCAGAGCGAATCTCTCGCTGAAATGCGCCATTATTATCGCGCCACTCTTGTCACCGCATTTTTTTTCCATCTCAATCCCTTTATCGCTCCGAATCTCACCCCTCCCCCCGCCCCCTCCTGACTGTAGGTTTTTCAATCTTTTCCAATTTCAAGATCCAATTCTTCGCGACACAGGTAAACCTCGAGCGTTCCCGAAAGCGCTTGCCGAGAGACGAATGTGACGTTCGAGCGTATAGAAAATGGCGCGAGTGTTCCTCCCCCGCTTTCCCGTCCTACCTTCGTCAGTTTGTTCTACATTTGCAACTCACCATTCTCGTTCTCTCTATCGCATCTAAAACGACCGAACTTCGCCTATGCGCGAGACTTTGTTCGTTGTTCGCGGCTGTTTGCAATTGACAGTGCACTCGTAGAATTGTGCAAAATTTATTCTCGTCATTAAGAGAACGAATCTCCTCGAATCACGGTTCTTGAGCATTGTCGTCAAGTGAATTTTTACCTGTAAATAACGCCGTAGCTGCTTCCTGCTGTCCGAATTTACAATATCTTTTCAAAGTCTGATGGGAATACACGAGGGGGATATCGCCGAGGGTACACTCACAGAAAAAATTTCCGGATCCAATGCTATTATGTACACTTCAGTGTATCATAAAATAGGATCGATATAGCGCCAAACATATTTATCATAGAGAAAGGAATATTTTAATTTCAGAAGAAATATTGTAAAATCTAGAAT
This sequence comes from Vollenhovia emeryi, assembly GCF_000949405.1. Taxonomy (NCBI): domain Eukaryota; kingdom Metazoa; phylum Arthropoda; class Insecta; order Hymenoptera; family Formicidae; genus Vollenhovia; species Vollenhovia emeryi. Next base: position 366,672 of record NW_011967128.1, read on the forward strand.
AAAATGATAGTACGTATCGTCTTTGGTCGAATATCGTGGTGCCAAGATGGAGGGAAAATTTATTCCAAACGCAAGAATATATAAGCTTACATTTGTATAAGTTACTCTTGTCTCAATATAGTAAGTCTTTTTTAATTCGATAGAGGAGAAGAAAGATTATTTTGATTTTGTTTTGATATTGTCTTATTTTTATACTAAATGAGGTTGTGAGAAATATAAAAGAGTCAAGAATATTTTTTGCCTCGGTAACAGAAATCCTTTGTGAGGGTGCATTGTGGTGTACAGATTTGCGGCATTACTGGGCATTACTAGGCATTTTTGGGCATTAGTTTGGACATTAGGCCTTGCTGGGGCATTGTTAAGATAAAATAAGATAAAACAAGATAAATAGGATAAGATGAGATAATAAGATAAAGTAATGCCCACTGGGCATTAATGGGCATTGTGGTGTACAGATTTGCGGCATTACTGGGCATTACTGGGCATTACTAGGCATTTTTGGGCATTGCTGGAGCATTATAAAGATAAAATAAGATAAGAAGATAAAGTAATGCCCACTGGGCATTAGTGGGCACTGTGGTGTACAGATTTGCGGCATTACTGGGCATTACTAGGCATTTTTTGGACATTAGGTTGGGCACCAGGTCTTGCTGGGGCATTATAAAGATAAAATAAGATAAAGTAATGCCCACTGGGCATTAGTGGGCATTGGTGTACAAGATTTTGGTCAGCGGCTTCCCCCTCGGGAATAGACGACGATTAAATTGTACTCGGACGAGCCGGTTCCTTTGTTCGGATCAAACGCTCGCGCGCGTAAGTGAGTTTGACATTATTTCCGGGAAGCGTTGAGTTAAGACGACAAATTTATTCCATTTTGTACCGGGTACTTTTTTTTACGCCGCGCCAACGTACGCGGGCAGATAATTTCCACGCGAGAATGTCGAGAAGCTGTCCCCTCCGCGCCGCGAAGAGCCCGATATTCGAAGCTGATATACAGCGTTATGCAAGCGACGCGACAAATGCTGTTATTAAATTCCATTAGGACGATGATGCTCCAGTAATAATTATCGTTATCAAAGGCACGGCGCGGCGGCAAAGCGGTTAAATCGTCGTCATGATATTACGCTTCGCGATTCTCCGCCGGCGTAATATTCCCCGCGGGGTGTCGTTTCGTTCTCCGGCGCGGCGCCGAGCTCTCTCGGCTTTCGAGACATAAGTATTTCCGAGTTGTCGTGAAAAATGCCCCGATAATGCAAGCGGGAAACATGCCCGAGGAATCGCGCGCGCCCGCGCGGTTATATATGTTTATGAATTTCCGCGGCTCGGTGGGAGAATTTAAAAACTATTCCGGCGCTGCGAAAACTGCGTTTTATTTTCTTAGCAAACTTCGGAACAAAAACTAGCCCGACGGTAATATTGATTCTGCGTTTATTTAACTATTCTAAAATAAATCCCCTCGGCTTTTGGTCAAGTGACAATAAAATCCATTTGTTTGTTCGCTCAGCGTTGTTTCGCTGCGATGAACCCGACAGTTAATTGTCAGCTCCCGACGGCAACGCAAAAAGTAATTTTTTTTTATTTTCAACTTTACGGAAGCTGCTTTCCAGTGGCGAATGCAAATTTTAATGTTATCAGTTGGCGTCGCATAAACGTTGCCTGTACGTGAATTAAATATGTTTACGGCAAACGTTTTTCAGAATCGCGCCTTATGAATGCGCCGCCTCTGCGTTTATTCTGCCTGGCAAAACAAAATCGTGGCGAAATTTACCTGATCTACGCGGATCGTACGAGCGTTACGGCACGCCATGGACCGGCTCTCGTGCACAGCCCCTTTGCGAGATCCTTTGAAGAGATTCAGCTTAATTCTACGTCTTGCACCTGTCCCCGCGATTCTCCCCTTTCAAAGGGAGAAACGCGAGGAACTTGTTTGACACGCGTAGAATGCGTCGCTACTGATGCACACGCAATACGATCTCCTGAATTATCCATCACCTGACGCATCTTCCCTTTCCGAAAGACTCGCGTGTGGAAGGCATCGTTAATTAAGATACTTCGTTAGCCGATATGCACGCGGGCGGAAACGCGCTAGAGAGATGTTCTTCGGCGCGACAGGACGCACGGCGCAAATAGTTATCGCACGCGGGTACAATGGCGATTTAATCCCCCTTTGATATTGACGTCTACGATTATTATACAATAATCGAAATGGCAACGCGAAATGTCAAATAAATTAATTATTAAATGATTATTGCATTACGGTAAGCTGCATGAAAAGCGCGGCTGTAGTATGATGCGGGGTACCTAACAATAGGTAATTATTGAATTTCTATTATTGACTTTTGCGCGCTACAAACGGGAATCTCGACGGACGAAACGGAACAAACAATGGCGCGATGCGCGCGTTTGTACAAGTATCCGGCGGTGACGTTGACGCGAAAACGCATGTTAACTATCTCGTCAAAGTGCACACCTAATGCACTCCCGCTTTGATACGCCACTCTCGTTTCGTGCTTTCATATGTGTTCGAGAAGTTGCCGTAACCCGTCAAAATGGTACTTAACGTCGCAAACGGAACGTTTACTAAATTGCAATTGTTTCGGCGCACCGCGCTTATTCTCCGCGAAATTTGGATAATTTGTATTGTTCGGCGCCGGGCCAAAAGCCAAGTTATTTCGGTTCAAGTTTCCTTCGGCGAGTTCCGTAACGTGGAAATTGGAAACGATATTATTCGCCCGCGCGCCGCGCGGCAGCGCCGAAAGTCATATACCATTTTATATAGAAAGTACGATTAATATTCTTCGTGAATGCGAATAATTAATCATGGACGTGTAGCGATAAATTACGCCCCACGTTGAAAGTAATGACTCGCGATCGGCGCGAGGACGAAGGCCCGCGCGCCTCTCGACGAACGGCGAATGAAAAATATGTCACGATGCTGTTCACCTGCTAGTCACGCTTTTGTCTTTTCGATCGCCTACGGAATCCACGAACGAGAGACAAGAACACGCGAATGAGACTCGTCGGGTATCTCCTTATCACGCGTGCACACATCCTTATCACACGCACACACATACCTACACACACACGCGCGCGCGCGCGCGAACAAACGAGCAAACATTACTCACGGGAGATCTTTGCAAAGTTAAACGCTTTTCAAGTATCATGCATGCGCCTGAAAGCGCCGCTTCTATGGTTCAGCATATATTCGTTGACAGACATTTAACGTTGAAATAAATCGGGGTAAGATGCAGAACGTGCGACGTGCAACATCACGTTATTCTTTACAAATCTTTCTCGGCATCTGACACGAAATCGATATCGACGTCTATTTCTGTGCCTTTACCGCGCTATCGCTCCGCAGCGTCGTCCCGCGCCCGCGACGAAGCCTGTCGTCGGCTCCTTACTTTAGGCCGCGGCGGTGTCGAGTATCGATGCGATAAAAGGATCCCGGAGATGAAATTCCCGCGGTCGGCCAGAAATCTCTTCCCCGAGAGCCAATGGCGCTGCTTCCGCCGGAAAATCACGGGCGAATCCGCCTGGCTCAGCGATGGAAGTGGATCGCGAATCCCCGCGCCGCCGCGCCGGCGGGAAATTTTCGCCGAGACGTGACTTGGTTGCTGTTTATAATAGCGTCGAAGTAGCGTTGTACTCGATGCCGAATGAGTAAAGGCGTCGATACCATAAACTTGCATATTCGATCTCTACATCCGTTCGCCGGCGGGTAAGCCGGAGACGCGAATGTATTGATGGGGAAGCCAGCGGCGCGCGCGGCGGCGGCTGGCTTATGGCAAGCGAGCGTTATTTGCATGCAAACCTGTTTGCGCATGGAGAGCGACGGCGGCGGCGACGATGAGCTTCGGATTTCCAATTCCGCGAGACCGCAAGAGCCTGGGTGACGCGACGCGAGGGTGATTCTGCAACGCGCGGTGCTCGTTTCCGGCTCGTGTCCGATAATGATGACGTCAAACGTCATCGCGCTTTCGATTCGCGGATTGAAGTGAGTTTATTATAGAAAGGGGATTACACTTCGAGCGTGTACGCGCGCAGAATTGTGTTTCGAGAGCGCAGAACGATAAAAAGATTTCGCCTCTCTACGCCATTCTCGTTTACATCGTTGTAAGAAATGCCGAAGTGAAAATAGATAACTAAATTTGAACTCTGTCCTTTTTAAGGGGATCCTAAAGCCGCCTGTTTTACCGACATTCCTTGTTAGAAGTAATCTTTTAATTGGCTTTATAGAAGTGCAAAACTCTTTTACGGAATCGTCGTCTGATTCTGTCTGCTGTGACGAAGAACGGTTGTTCCGCGCATTATCTGGATCTTTAATAGTTGAACTATATGATTTAATTATAAATCCTTGGATGTGATCACCCGAACTCGGAGTATACCGTGCGTTTACTGTCTTTATGCATATCAGAGTTGTCTGATATATTTTCAAACTAAGATAAGTTGAAATTAACAATTACGCATTCATGTGCAACATCGCTATGGCAAATAAAATAAAATCGTAGGATTTTATAGAAGAATTACACACAAGACACCATTTATCCGACAGACGCACTTATGAACGTAAACGCCATTTAGGCCTGGCACGGGTGGAGGTAACCAATGAAATTACTATGTGAATCCATGTACCGTATTTCTTCTAACTCGTCCTGCGCGCTGTTACTTCTGGACATATAGCGCAGGATTTTTCGTTAGGTGGAATCATTGTCGTCAGTGAATTCACGTGTTGTAAAATCGCTGAACGATTTAATAAATTATTTTAAATGCTAGTACTTAGCATTCATTACAATAACCCCCCTCGTACTGAAATGAAAAATTTCATTGCGAAAAATATCACCTCAGCCAGGATTCGAACCTGGGACCTTCCTCAATCCGTGACGGGCGTCTTAGCTAACTCGACCACTGAGGCTGTGATAATATTATTCGCGATAACCGGTATCGTACTTGAGGGGATGCTGGAGTGATTCTGCACTTTCGCACCTTTTGCACTTAAAACTGTCTGTTTCGTGGAAAGATTTGTGTGATACACAAATTAAATGATACGTGTACAGATGATCGAAAGCAGCTTGCTATTCCGGCTAAATTAAAGAATAATATGACATCACTGAAACTAAGTTTGTAAGTCTAATAAAAAATAATAGTGAGCAACACACATACTGCATGTACTGTATGTATGTGTTGTTCACTATTACTTCTTCTTAGACTTACAAACTTTGTTTCAATGATGCCATATTGTTCTTTCATTTGGCCGGAATAGCGAGCTGCTTTCGATCTGTACACGTAAGCCATTTAATTTGTATATTACACAAATGTTTCCGCGAACTGACAGTTTTTAGGTTAGAAAGGTGCAAAAGTGCAGAATCACTCCAGCATCCCCTTAAGGAACGCTATCTAGGCCGCGTGTACAAACAACTAAATTTAAAAAAAGAGACAGCTTAAAAAAATAGTAGGTACAACGATGAAACGACGATCTGTTCACGAGAGGACCGACGGTCGTTCGCGTTGCACGTAAAAATATCCGTCAGACGCTACAACGGCTGCCATTTTCGCCTCGGGAGAATCCCAGTCGTGCCCTCGCTCGGATTTCGTCGTCGCGATTTTTGAATAAGGCTCGACGGTGTCATTCAACCGGGCAGGAGCGGTTTCGATGGAATCGACTAGCCCCATGGGTCTGTCGATCGTTCGACCTCAACAGGACGACACTGCAACCGGATTGAATGGCGGGCGGACGACAAAGGGGGAAGGAAGGAAGGATCGATGCGAACGGGGTCTGTGTGAATAAAAACGTCCATTGGTGGAAGCCATAGGGTATAATTGAACTGGGAATGTAAAAAGACGGTAGAAAGAGTAGTCGCTTGAAATCATTTTTTCCTTTTTATTGACCACCGTGCTTTTACAAGCTTGACGTTAGATTGGTGTGCGCAAAGTACGGGCGGTGAATCAATTCTGTTGTGATTGATGTGACCGAGCGACAGCGACGTCGGCGGTGCCGATCGGGCAGATTTGCGTTCCCGAACGAGATGTTGATACGGAAGAGGCGAGGTAAATCCACCCCTGGAAAGAAGACAAGCGTGTTTGACGTATTTCTACGTATCACCGACTCCTCCCCCCCCCCCCCGGCCTGGCAACTCCCCTCTCGCCATCCACCCGATTGACAAGTTGGATTAGTTTCCGACAGCAGGTACAAGTCAATCTATGTTCGGACCGTCGTAAAGGGCCGGGGATAACTTTTCTGCTAGAGGTACTGTCCTGACGGGCGTGCGGCGACGATTGAACGAGGCGAAACTTCGATATTAAAGTTTGGCGCGCGCGCGACGTACCGGGGTATCGATATAAAATATCGCGTTGAGACGCGGGTATCGTTTTGCCAGTCGAGCTGTCCGCTCCGACGCGGAAGCGCGCGCGCGGCCGATAAACGGAGCGGGATCGTTGGTATATTACGTACGGAATAACATAATAACGATAACGACGACGTTATTACGCTCACTCTATCGAGCGCAACGCGTTCTTAATTCCCGCGGCGTGCCGAGTCTCTTTCTCTCTCTCTCCCCCCCTCT
>NW_011967128.1:374596-417832 GCF_000949405.1 Vollenhovia emeryi
TCTCTCTCTCTCTCTCATCCCCTATCCTCGCGTCTTCCACTTCCGCGTGCTGTCTTTACATCGGCCACGGTCCGGCCTTCTCCCGTTCTCTCTTGTCCGAGACCTGTTCTTCCGCCTTCTAGCAGAGCTTTGTCGCCGGACCATCTGCAAACACGACAAACGTAATGGGCCACTTCCTGTTAAATCTCGTTAAGAGCCAATGGAGAACCACGGAGGGACGTCCCGCGGGTCTTGGACGTCTATTTAACTACCGGGAAATCCTGTATCGAATCGTGGAGGAGCGGCGAGAAAGATGTCGAGGCGACGAAATTCAGCCGCTCCGCACTTATGGTCGTCTCCCGAAGTAGTCGTCGCATTACCGATCTGCAGATCGATCTCCCGGCAGTCGGAGATATGAAATACAGTTATGGCCGGCGAAATGACTTCATTACTCGGAATGAAGTCGGTTCGAATCGGCGCGGACAATAGGGTGTCCCGGTGGCGTCGCGCTCCCTCGATTTATAAATGTTTACGGCGCTCGTAACAGGTTTCGAGTTTCACTTAAACGGCACAGCCATAAATGTCCCTCGACACTGACGCTTCCGCGATTTCCGTTGACGTGGCTCCTGCATGCACCGGTCTCCCATCTACCGGTAGCTACAAACGCCGGCCAGCGACGGAACGTATCTTCTGGCCATTTTTTAAGCAGCGTCCGCGCGAACTTTACGATAGGAACACCTGTCCGCGGCGCAGACAAACATCTTCTTATAAACGTAGAGCGACAAGCAATACCTTTTAATGTCAGGAACAGCGATAGTAATGTTCCGTCCTGTCTCGCGCTTCATCTGTCTGTTGTCTTCTTACGTCACCGCGAAGGAACTTCTTTCTCGACTGTGTCGATTTTCAGCATGTCTCGTGGATCCATCGTCGTAGTTTTCAGAGCGCACGCGTACATTTAAGAATAAATTTTATGAAATTGCGTAGATGCAAAGTTCAGAGGACCTTCCTCTCCTTCCTTCGCCGTGCGGAAACAAAAAGAGCGGCAAAATTTTTCATGATATATTAAAATTTTAATTGCACGGCAGTAATCATTCCGGTTGGATCGTTATACGCGAGAGGCATTTCCAAGGCACTTTCGAGCTCATTGCCCGCTCGGTAAATTACCGCGGCGAGAAGACGAATGGGAGACGAAGGTGGTCCATCTCGCGCTCCGAGTTTGTCGTAGTTTAGAGACGCGGCTTCGAAAGCGGAGGGGAATTTACGCGACATCTCGGTAATCGTGCCGAGTTTCACGAACTTGGAAACAAAAGGGCGCCACCCTTTACCCAAGAGCAACTGTGCGACGCTCAGAACGCGAAATGGATGCTCGCGCCTAAGAACTTACTGCAACGAGGGGGAAAACGTCGTCTGATTCTGTCTACTGTGACGAAGAACGGTTGTTCCGCGCATTATCTGGATCTTTAATAGATGAACTATATGATTTAATTATAAATCCTTGGATGTGATCACCCGAACTCGGAGTATACCGTGCGTTTACTGTCTTTATGCATATCAGAGTCGTCTGATATATGTTCAAACTAAGATAAGTTGAAATTAACAATTACGCATTCATGTGCAACATCGTTGTGGTAAATAAAATAAAATCAGAAGATTTTATAAAAGAATTACACATCATTTGTCTGACGGACGCATTTCTATAGCGCGCGTCTGATTTTGATGTTTAAGGGGATCCTAAAGCTGACTGTTTTATCGACATTTTTTGTTAGAAGTAATCTTTTAATTGGCTTTATAGAAGTGCAAAACTCTTTTATGGAATCCAAGTACGCAGCAAAATCTAGACTATGCTGGTCGACTTTATACATATAAGAAACGAAAATGAGTTAAAAATTTTACTAATTGTTGGTACACTTAACGACAATATTTGCTCAATACAATAATTCTATAATAAATAATACAAAATGAGACCAGCATACTCCAGGGACACAGTATCGGAACAATATCGTGCAATTAGAACTAAGATTAATAGCCTAGAAACAAAGATTACTTGTAATAAACGCAAGTCCAGAAATCCAAGTCTAGGAGAAGTGAAAAAGAGCAGTCGCTGCCACACATCTGTCAGATTGTCAGTAAAGCCAAAATCTTGGTCTGAGCAATGTGTAGCTAATAAAATTGCTGTTTTTCCGTAAAAGTTGCAAATTGATTGGTTATTAAATTTCTCGGATCGAAAATGAAAATGTCGATAATTGATGTTTTCTTAATTCCGTCTCCTGTCTTATCGACACTGATCGAGTTCACCAGCGGCTTTAGGATCCCCTTAAAACGTGCGCGCGATATTTTATCTTCGCGTGTCTTAAATTTTTGGCGAATTCCTCGGGCATTCATCGGGGAGCGAAATCTCGGTGACATTTTCTCCCGCGGAATCTCGGGCAGGGATTACTCGTTCGTTTTACCGCTCACGAAGATACCGCCAAATAAATAGATTTCGTTCCCAAGGTACTACCGCGGCCAGCGCAATAACCGCGGAGATCTCGAGATCTCTAGTCTTTTTCCCGAAAGAAAACAGCCCTCTCCCGGCGAGTATTAAAGCGAATATCCACCGTATTGAAGTAGCGCGCGCGGAATCTATCTAGTAGAATATTTCGCCGATGGTCCGTGTTTGATCGCGTTCTAAGGTGGGAAACGCCCCGGGTTAGTTCCGGATACTTCGTATACGGCAGCGATCCCGGATCCGAGATGTTGGGCAAGATGTCCCCTCTTGAAGAGCGTAGAATACTCTTTTCAAATATCTGGAAGGGATAGTTTCTTCCCTCCGGTCAATATTTGAACATCTATATGTAACGCAAAACTCTGCATTTCTCCAGAACGTAAAGAATATAATAAAGCTCCGAGTCCCCTCTCTCCATGTAAATTGTAATAGGAATAGGAACAAATATTATAGTAATGACAATCGGAGAATTCGCCTGGAAACGCGCAGCGAAACGTACAACGAGTAAACGCATTAATATTTATGCATACTTGCTCGCCAAATCTAGCTTGTTGAATCTAGTTAGCAAACTATTTTGGAACCGCAAGATCCCGGCCGACCCCGATCCGAACTATTTAAACTATTCCGTGACGCTGTTCAAACAAATTAGCGGTGACGACGATCGTCTTCCAGAACAGACTACATGTGACACAGAATGAGTGAGACGAACTAGGACGTCGTACGTGGAGATTGTTATCATTTACATATCCCTGGTTTCCTGCTGGTTTTGACTTGACGATGAGTCGCCACTGCTCCTCGATATGTCGTCACTTTTAACTACCAGTGTATTCCACATTGTACCGAAATACCTAGAACGTTTATAAAAAAATCAATAGCGTGAGATGGACAAGTGGTAACCTACGTCGATCAGCGCTTTTCTATCTCACCTTATAAGCGGACAGAGTGAGACTTGTATTAAAGCGAAATAAAAAGTTGTTGGCCAATCAAATTACTTAAGAAAGAGACAAAGATACATACGGCGTTGATGACTCAACGACGAGCAATTTGATTGATCAGCGATTTTCTATCTCACCTTATAAACGGACAGAGCGAGACTTGTGCTAAAGTGAGATAGAAAATGTTGACCGATTAAATTACTTAAGAAAGAGACAGAAATACACACAGTGTTTGTGGCTGAACGATGAGTCGCCACTGCTCTTCAATACATCGTCACTTTTAACTGCCATGTGTGCAGTGAACTCTGCATTACGCTAAAATACCTAGTACGCGTTAAGAAAATTGACCGAGTGAGACAGACAAGTGGTATCATCTGTTATCATATATCATTAGTTCCGTTCTGGCCATTCTCTCTCATTTGACTAGGTCTCTAATACAATTCACTCAATTCACTGCATGTGTATCACAGAAAAGCACGAAATATGGTTTAAAAAAACATCTGCTACTCGCCCCGTTCCTTGTGGCTCTATTGTTTAATTGAATTAACGACACATCGAGCAGCGGTAACTCATTAGCGAGTTAAATTTAATAACGCAAGCAGCAAACACGCAGGCTGCTCAGTCCCACTGTCTTCCTTCGGAACGAAGACATTTTCCTGCGACATCGCTCGCGATGTCTCTCACGGCACACCTAACGGTTCCGCGTCGGACTGGAATCGGTGCGTCGCGCCGTACGGTACTATTATTTCAATTTCACGGCTGAACCGCCGCGGGTCGATCTCGCTGCACGTCTAATGAGTCCCAAGGATTGCGTCAACACGAATCGGAGATCGGGACGCGCGTGGCGCGGGGCTTGCCCTCGTACGCACGAGTTACTCGTAAACGGGATCCGCGCGGCCGCGACGATGGCGACGACCCGCCGCGTCGTTCTCGCGGACGCGGTCGTGCTCGGTGCATCGGTTCGGAATTGGATGTTTCTGGGTGAATGTCTCGATAGGGCTCCACCTGCGACCTCAAATTTGCATATAGAGCACCCTCCGTTACAAACGCCCTTTCCCATTCGCGGGCTCTTCCGCCAATTCGGAATCAATTTCTTTTTTAACAAAAATGTTATCGCGTAACATTCTCCCTTTGCGCGGCTGGATAACGTTACGGGGTTTTCCGTGGGTCTCGGCAATCTCAAGTATTGAAGGACAACGTCAAATATTGAACGGGGTTTCGTTATTATCTCGACGCGCGAAGATCGCTTCTCGAGTTAGCATTCAATGCGGTTGAGTCAGCTAGTAAGTTAAGGTCGCTCTTCGATCCTTCTCACGGATCATCGATCGCGTACATATATCGCCGCGCGCCAGTCGGCATGCGTTCGTGTCAACGACCGCCGCTCTTAATATTATCCAATTTCAGTCCGAGTACGACGACGTTTGCCCTCAATAAGTGGCGGGCGCGCGAGACGAACGCGGCGCGTCGCCGAAGACATTGCGCCCTTGCTCGCGTGCTCCGGAAATCGGATAATGCACGAAATACTTTTCGGTCTACCTTGTCGTTCAATCGCGGCCGCGGGGCATAATTTTGAGGAATCTATTACAACGCATAAGTAGCCCGAGCGTATAAATTCCTTAGGTATCTTGTTATCTGTTCCTTACTGTAGAATGCTATACGGGCCGCTTCAAAATTCCGGATACACAATCAATTGCAATTTTACCCTTTGTTTGCTACGTGCATCGAGAATAGGATTTATTTAAGTAAAATAAACGAGATACGTTGAAATCACGTTTCTTGGAGTCTACGAAATTTTTATTTACTTGTGCTATAAAACATTTGCTATTTGGAGAAGCAGACGTGAACTCTCTTAAAGATTTCAGTCTCACTTTGAAATTAAATAAAAGTCTAGCAAGGCCAAAAAAAAACTTTTTTCTGGGTTTGCCCCGGAAGTGGCTGATCTATTTTTTTTTAAACAAAATACCGCTGTTGTAACTCTCATCCCTAGATGTCTTCCCGAATTTCCCGAATGATGGATTGGTCCTCACGAGTGGCCGCCGCATTGGATTTTTTCGCGTGGGGCTTCTTAAAAAATAAAATTTATCAAACTCTACCAGAAAATTAAGAAATTCTCAAAAATAGAATTCATAACGCGTGTGCCGAGGTTACTTCTCCCATGCTGAAACGAGTGAGAGAAAATTTCATGCGCAGATTTGCTCTATGTTTGGAAGAAGCTGGTGCTCACATGGAACATTTATCATAAACATGTGTAAAGATAAAAAATACGTATTATTTATTCAAATTGGTTTATTCAGTGTTACTCGTTATAAGTAGAAGTGTTCTCAGCTGTTTTAACCTGTATTTGTCGAAGGAGCGTTCGTATTCTTGAATCGAATTCCGAGCTGTAGAGTATTCAGCGCTCGGCCATTGTCAAGGGATTAAATTACTCGATGCCTATTTTCTTTCTAGTTGATTGCCTCGTCATCGTGTTGCTTCATAATGCATCGGAATATATGTATGAGTATATTCTTTTATGCGGTCAACGGGAGAGAGATTAGGCAGTTGTATCATCCATTTTGTATTCGAGATAAGAGGGGCCCCCGTTTGGCACGGCGTATATTAACTACCTGTGTATTAACCAGACGTTGGTCGACTTTACAGCTACACATGCTACCGGAAAGCTGTAAAATACGGCGATATCCGCGGCACAAGTTCGCGTGGATCGGCGTTAAAGCTCGCCGCGCGAAACAGACGCGTCGTAATATACCGCGAAGTGCCGATCGCGCGCCGTCGCAGTTGCCGCTCGAGTCGTATCGCGTGGCCGATAAAGGGCGATAACCCGTCGCCGGCGTGGAAGGAGAAGTCGTTCCCTCAATCGCCCGTGAAGGCAATCGAAAAGTCGAGTTATACGAGATCCCGGAACGATCCCTAAACGAGTCATTAAACGCTACGATCGCGCGAATCCACGCCACGGTAGATTTCCCTTTGCAGCCCTTTGTACTCACGTCTCGACACGGTCTGTACCCGCCCCGCCGCCCCCTCGCTCGCCCTCCCCCCATCCCCCGGCCGCCCCTTCGCCACCCTTTTTCATTCCGAGGCGTCTTGTTCTGCCTTTAATGCCGGCCTCACGGCTAAAACGACGGCGCGCGCTGTCTTACGGCGTTGTGACGCGGCAATTTAGGCGTTTGACCCTAAGGGTCGCCGGGGAGTTCAGCCGTTTAACCTCCGCGCAATGTCTCTGTCTGCCACGGCCGTCTCACCACCGACTCGGGACTCAGCCCGACTCGACTCGACTCGACTCGACTTGACTCAACTCGACTCGACTCGACTCGGCTCTGCTCGGTCGAGCTTGATTCCGCAACGCTCGCTCGCGCCCACACGCTCCCTTCCTCTTTATATGCGCATTCTTCCATCCCGGCATTCCTCCTCGTCTTCTTCCTCGGCGACGTCGAACACGAACGACCTTCGCGCCCGTCCTGGCCCCCAGGCTGCGGGAACACGTCGTGTATCGACGGACGCGTGACGACACCGAGAGTTTGATTCGACCGGTCAGTTGATTGGTATGTGCAGTTGCATCAGGCTGCCTTCGTGACTCGGGAGTCCGCGCCGACGATTATATTTCTTTCTTGTTCTGCCTTTAATGCCGGCCTCTGAGGATGCTCTAGGCGTTGTATCACTGCCGGTAGCTGTGCGGCATATAGAACATGTTACTGTCGAAATTGTTGTAATATCGCAATAGGAAGTCGCTAGGCTCGGCTAAACCATGACACAATTTACGGTCACAACGTTGAAACTGATCTGTCGTAGTCTATGGTGACGTGCGTAGATATTTCTCGTAGATTGATCGCATTTAATCTGGTGACAAACATAAAGTTCATATTTCTGATTTATATTTTCTTTGGACATTTCGTATTCAGTCCCGTTTCGCTTGTTAGATGACGCCGGAAGTTGCACTATCGTCTCGCGTCGCAATTTCCTGTCCGCATTCTCGTGAAATAGTCCGCTCGATAAATCCATCTATACCTCGCGCCATCAAGACGCACTCCGGTGAAATCGCACAGAAGACTCGCGAGGAATGCGACGGCTGTTTATTAATAAGACGATCGAGAATTTTACAGAATTAACTTGCGGCATCGTCGGAGCTCTGAAGTATTTTATATGTCGCGCGCACAGTTGACGTGATTGCAACACGCGACAATAAAAATGAAGATTTTTTAAATTTAATGTCGATTATATATTTTTTTAAACGTACAGCATCAATGGCACGTATTTTATTTCGCTGCGCTTTCGCAAACTACACATTTGGATAAATAAATAAGCCAACCGTATTTTCTATCGGGTCTTGCTTTTATAAAAATAATAGCGTATTTAATGAACGTCCGTTCGGTAAAAATGAAAAATAAATAAGTGCAGTTTCAGGCCTTTTATTATTTTTCCGACCGTGCTTTGCCATGCAACATTATTCATCTTGCCCACATTTTTTCATCTACATCAAGAGGTTAATTTATCATAACTAAATTATTAACTTCTTAACGTTGAGTTATTATGAAATAACCTTATGAAATGTTTTAAAGCTTTATCGTATAATCCCATTGACTGGTCTTTTCATAAAAGTACCGCCTTAACAGCCGTCCAAAGTAACGGCTACCGCGCTAACGACTAGTCCCGAAAGTGTAAAGAACTGTAAGGACTGCGAGGAAAGGAGGTTACTCGAGTTGAACTTTACGAGAGCGCGGCTGATACCCGCGGGTCATATGCGTCGCATGGAAAAGAGAATGTCTGAAGGAACTTGACGTATGGAGAGAGAAAAATATCGTCCGAGGAGACACGCTTTCAGGGACAATTTATTCAAATTGCAATTACATCGTGGCGCACTTTGCTTACGGGATGATTTATGTAAGCATTTGATATACTAAAAGCTATAACGCCCGGCACGATACAAACTGGCTCTGCATCCAAATTTCGCGTAAATTTTTCACCGCGGGAACGCGCGAGGGCCACCCTAAATTACTTCTAAACAAGTTACGAACACCATGCGTGACGAGGGAAATATTTTTCCCGGATGTAGGTGTGTGTGTATATATAATACATGGTTTTGTCGCACGGTGGTTTCGTAAATTTTCGACGACACGCAGGTGATAAAAAAAAAAGAAGGAAAGAAAACAGAAATCGCGCGTACTCCGGCGGCAGAAGCAGCGTGACTGGGAGCCGCATTCGGCGTGCTTTCTGGTTTAAATTAAGGCCGCGAGCGGCGTCTTAAAATTATCTTTTGTTCGAAAATGTTCGGTTGACGGGCACACGCGGGGCGATCGCCGAGCCGGCACCGAATGGCCGATCTCGTGCGCTGAAACGACCGCGATATTTGCATAAAGAGTCACGGAAGAACGATTTCCCGTGCATACGTCAGGCACTCGCGTATGTACGAGCAGAACGGTCAGCTTTATTCAGACGTCGCATAAATGGAACTGCGCGACTGTAGAATCGCACGCGAATTGATTTTCATACCCCACTTCCGGCGGGGGGGGGGGGGGACGGACCCGACCCAATCTTCCTTTCGCGCGCGCCTCGGCCGTCGTTATCGTCGTTATCGCCGCGCCCGTTTTCTCCCGCGTCGTTTAATCTCAGGAACGCGAGTAGATATAACGAAACTTTATTCCTGATTTGGCCCTTTTGCGACTCCATATCGCCAGGTGCTTTGCGACCCTCTACATAGTTTTTCGTGCATTCGAGGCACCGCATGATTTTAGATAACAAACTTTATTTCGAGACTCTCTGAATCCCTTCGAGAAGTTTATTAGAAGCATGCGAAAGTTTCGATCTTCTTTAATTTTATTCTAGTACCAGTACATTTTATTGATTCCCCTTAGGGTTACAAGGCGTTTTTGAAGGAACGTGCCCAAACCTCTTATAACACCTCTCTCTATATCCACTTCGCTATGTGGCGATCGAACGAAAAACCAACAACGTTTTTGTTTGGTTTTGAACCCGGGTCTTCGGATTACCAGACCAGCGCACAATCCTCTGCGCCACGATCGCCACTAATTTTATTCTATTTACATATAATAGTATTTACGTACTACAAATCGATCTTGAAAATGTTTTCTCGTAACCCTCCGCCACCTTTTGTAAGGTATCTCGAATTCTGTTGCGAAAAAAAAAGAACATCGATTTGGAAGCCGTGAAATTGTCGAGTCATTTTCGCACATCTCGAAACCGCTGTCCGGCTAAAGCACCGAACGGAATACATGATAATCCGTAGGCAAATGAGGCGAGTACGCCGCGTGCGGAAGAACTTCCCAGCTCAAGTTAAAAATAGTTTGCAGTGTCGAGTATAAAACTTTTCGTCGCTCATCGTGTTCACTGTTACAAATACGCAAGAAGGTAGCAAAATTGTTCGAATTTAAAATAATTATAGAACGCTGAAGGAAAGACTGAAACTGTTGCCTAGGAAATTAATTGTCACATAATAAACGCGATCAAATAAATAGAATTGACAAGGAAATATGACACTTAATCTGCACTCGTTTATGAAAAGTAACTTGAAGCGTAGGTTAATAAAATCTTTCGGCTCTCTAAGGCCCGGTTTTTCGTTTTCTGGTTAATTCTGGTTAACCAAAGGTTAGTCGATTCTCTGTCTCTTCTTAGATAATAATTAGAAAAAGATGGGAGAGTCGACTAACTTCTGGCTAACAGTTAACCAGAAAATAAAAAACCGGGCCTAAGTTCATTGTGAACGTCACTCGGATATACAGATGAATATGCAGATGAGAAAAAGATCATTGGCTCCGACGGGATCGATTAAGGAATTAAATACGCAAGGTGTCAAGTCGTGAATCAAGCGTATGGGATCGGTCACGTAATCAACACGTTTATCGACGTCACGTCCGCGGCGGTTTAGATAGCGCCGGGACTTGTATATCGGAAATATTTATGTCGACGCGGATCGACGGCGAAAGAGCCTAATTTAGAAATGTTACGCTTCTTATTCCGATCCGAGGTGAGCGCTTAGCATTTAGCAGGCTAACGAAGCGAGCCCCGGCCGTGGCACACCTACTGTCAGACGGGCATGTTTACGCATTAATGCCGGCAATAAAATCGAAGTAGTAATGATAATCTGAAATTCATAAAACGGCGCGCGAGGCCCGGAGCCGTCTCGCGGGGCCTCGCTCGTAAGTTTCGCAAGATACTGCGAGTGCGCCGGGGCCGGCTCGAAAGGTGCGAGAGTGCTCTCCGCGAGGGGATAAAAATACAGATGATGGTATCGGGAGTGGCGTGGCATTAGATTAAAGGGCCTCTCCTGCGCCTTAAAGGTATTATAGACGTCGGCGGAAATGTTAGACGGTCAGCGAACTCTGCGCCGATGAAGAAAATCGACAGATATCTCCGGCTTCCCGCTTATCGAGTCGACTCGACCTAGATTCATTACTTACGCGAAAGCTCAGGGTACATCGACGCGCGCGCGCGCGCGCGCGCGCGCGCGCGCGTTAAATTGAAAAGACGACGGGGCTGCACGGAGGAGAGCACTTGCGAAATAAATGTATAGCGGATTAACGTTCATCTTATCTTACATCGAGTTTCACTGTAGATCCTGAATATATCGTTAATATAAAAAGGGGCATTTCGTGCGCGAGTGGATTACGATCGAGTAGAATGTAATGTAATTGCGCGTCAAGTTAAAAGAGAATCTCTCTCTTGTCCTCTTTCGGTAGAAAAGACTGTGTAATATAATCGCGATATATTAAACGGCCGTTAAACGCAATGTGTCACCGTCCCTCGTGTGCATCAATGAGTCGAGCCGCAACGTGGGTGTGTTCTTCACGCTCCCACGCGCGGCAAGCTCGGCGAGAGGAGGAGAGAAATACGCGCGCCGGTCGGTTATGGTTGTAGGATCTGTCGGCGTGCGGCGTAATAGAAATAATGAGGCCATAGTGGCCGGTCGTAGATACGTGCCCGAGATGGTGGTATCTACTGAACAGCCTCGGGGCTCCGCCGTCGACTCTCTCGTGTTTCTTGAGCGCGCAGGGCCACGGCAGCGGAAGTACGTACATGCTCTTGAGCGTAAGAAGACGCCGTGTGTGAGGCGCGCGCGTGTTCGTGCGATCGTAGTTACCGCGCGGCCGTGTTCGTGCGATCGTAGTTACGGCGGCGCGTCCGTGTTCGTGCGATCGTAGTGCGCGCGCGGGCGGGCGCGCGCGCGCGAGACTGCATGAGGGCACGCCGGGTATTTCAGAATTAACCCTCGCGGCGAATTCAGATCGTTTACCGTCCGTCCCGGCGCGTAGTTGACCGTGGAGATAAAAAGGGAGCCCCTTCTCGCGCGAATAATGTCCGCGATCTCGGGGACGCGTATGTACCGGCGCGCGGCGCTCACTGTTTTCAATTATCGGGGCCTCTCGCGGAATATCGATATCGCGCCGCCGTCCATCGTGGCGGCGTTAATTGGAGTTCTTCGTGCCCGTCGGTTTTCTCAGAATATCGAATGGCGCGGTCGGGTTGGAAGCGGCGCGTTTCCGGAAACCGGGCTACCTTACGCGGTCAGAGATCGCGATCGACCGATGGGCGTGTATCGGACGATAATAATTGGCGCTAAACTGGAACGAACGGCCCGCTCTGACGAAAGTGACCGCGGTCTCACAGTGCACGGAGCCTTCCTTCCTCATACTCGCGTGATAAATAGCGAGGAGCAACGTCCTGTCGCGCCCAACGCTTTCATTCGTCCGCGGTGCCGCGCGCGGCGTATTGTTTGCGCGCTTGTAGATCGCGTATCCGCGACAAGACGGACACGCCGGTAAATCAGCGTTTATGCGACCTCGTATCGTCCGGCGCGCAAATGCAGCTGCGACCTGTCGCGTTAGTGAAGCGAAGTTGGATTGAGATTCTTTCCAAGGGGGAAATTTGTTTACGACAGTCAGCGGCTGGAGAGGACGAGCGAACTAATCATAACTTTCTGACATGCCATTAATGCAGCAGCTGTAGAAATTGATTGAGTCGTGCTCTTTACTGATAAGCATGCGCTCGCTACAGTCCGCGGGCTGTGTTGCCCGAGCGGGAAAATTTCGAGAGAAGAACATTACTTGACAATATTTCTCGTGACGCTCGAAAAAGTATCTTACCGACGTAGGCAGATTTCCAAGTGTCGCGGCAAAAATTTATCGCTATTGTTTGGATCTGTTGGACAATTGAAAATTTATAACAGCAACATTCTAGTAATACCTTCTGCAAAGCTTAGGTTTTATGACTATTTAATCATTCGCGTTGGATAAAAATGAATGTCGGTACCATAGCTAAAATAATCTTTGTAAGGAATATTACTGTTCACGTACCACGATCAAACGGATGGACGTCACAGAAAGACTTTCTTCCTAATATTCGCTAACAGCTCAGATAAAAATTCGGTTTTTGATATTTAAATGAATTAAATATGAAGTATATACGATTTCGCAGTAGTGCCTCAGGTATTTTTCGTGCCTAGGAAATTGTAGCTGCAATTGCAAGGCCATTTTTTTCAGTGCACGTATCTCGAACGCGTTACTCGAAGGAAATAATCTTGGCTTTTATCCGTTCATGTAACTATTTTTCGTGGTAACGCGGTGTTTCATTTGGAACATCTCGCGGTCAGAGACGTTTCTTAGGTTGCTCTTCGAGAAGCAATTCCAATATGGGGAGAGCAACATTGCTTGCCAACCGAGTCACGCGGCAATCTTCCGTCCTTTGTTAGAAATTTATGCCTGCCACCCCGGTGTCGGTCGCGTGGAATCTGCATATTAACTTGACCGCAAATTTACTTGGTTTCTTTCTGTC
The DNA here is from genome assembly GCF_000949405.1 of Vollenhovia emeryi. Classification (NCBI taxonomy): domain Eukaryota; kingdom Metazoa; phylum Arthropoda; class Insecta; order Hymenoptera; family Formicidae; genus Vollenhovia; species Vollenhovia emeryi. The sequence goes on from NW_011967128.1 coordinate 387,776, forward strand.
CTTCGTCGCCGGAGTCAATCATCTTCCCGTCGGGACAATTTCTTCGCCACCGGATCCCATCGGCGGTTTTGCCTCAATAATCGTCGCGCGGATCGATGGGATATATCCGTCTTATTTCCGTCCCCGAGTGGAGAATACGTTCTCCATGAGAAATCAATTTCTCGTCATTTTCCCGACGGCCGGCTCGTTCTTCTTCTCGGATATATGACTCACAATTCATAAAGCCGGCGACATGCTCCCGTCGAGTTCCATGACATTTCCCGACGCGTTTTGCACTCGTCTGGAAGTCTCGCTGACTAAAGAGACGTAAACGTGGGGTTTCCGATTATTTTTAAAAATATCTGTTCAACACAGATGACAGAGTGACATAGATTATTCTATCGTAATATTAATATTTACGAAAACATTATGTTATAAAACTACACGGATAGAATTTTCTCTTAAAATTTACGCTGAAAATCGTGCAATCGTGGGACGACATGACATTTTCAACAACTTTATGAGAGTTTTCTGAAAGTTTACCATACATTTTGCTAGTAAAATGTGTAAGGCAATAATACTTATTTTAAATCGCGTGCCCACGGGAGGCGTCGTAGCGAGCGAGTCTGGAGACGAGGCTAGACAATGGACGAGCGTAGAGAGAGACAAGAGATAGAAACTAAAAACTGGAGAGAAGGCGATGTGAGATTAATAAAATCTGTAGTTATGTTCCTATACAATCCTGTTCCTATACATTCCTATACAATTATTCGGTACATTTGACGACACCGAGGTACATCCAAACCCCTACAAATGTATACTAATTGGGAGTAGAATTATTATGCCCGATTTCTTCACATCCAGTTATGTTGCGGTTAAAGTTAACCAGGAGATAAACTACCAGATCCATAGACGTGATTGGCTCAAACTTGAGATTAACCTCCGGATAATTTTATCGGGAAGTGAAAAAATCGGCCATTAGTAAAATATATGGTAAAAGAGTGAGAACAAGTGTCCGTAGGCAAATGGACCCATTTTTTTCGCATTCGATTTTGGTCACAAAGTAGGTGCCAAACGAAAGGTCTCGTCAAGTTGGATACAGATATATCAGTCTCAGAGTGTACCTTTTTAATGTTCCAGAGATATCGGGCTCCGAAAAATGGCGTTATGAATGCTTTTGACTGAATCTATTGGTTAGATTGTAGAAAATAAAAGAGCCTCGGATAATAATTCACTTAATCCACCTAAAACTTATTTAGGTTCCTAGAAAATGCAGAATGATGTCATTAGCATCGACCATTGGGAAACCTTTTAGTCGACTCCAACTCGGTTTTGGAATTCTTGGAAATAAATATAATTAATAGGCTCGCTTTAATTTAACAAAACTATGATCGTGTAGGCCAATGGGTTAACGAGCAACGTTGGTTTTGTAAGGTTTTTAGTATAATGTGTTTATCTTTATTCTTTACATTTATATAATACTAATAAATTACAATTCTAATCTAAATAACGAACGTTTCAACATTACTTTGTCTTTCTCAGCGTTTAACGCTGTATAGTTGTGACAATAAATTTCTAAACCACAGCAAATGGTTTGCTAGCGCACCTAATACAATAGATGTAGTAGCAAAATATTTAGTTATCACAATTGAATATTAGCTGTCCATATTTTACAACTGAAATTTAGTTGCCACATGCAGTTTTTAGCCACGGTTTCCTTTTCGTGTTATCAGTAAAATGTATGGTAAAATTTCAAGAAGCTCATAAAATTCTTCGAAATGCCGCGTTGTCCTACGATTACACGATTTTCAGAATAAATTTCAAGAGACAGTTCTTTCCACGTGTGATTTTTTTATTGCAATCCGAAAACAAATGTTCGAAAAGGCGTTTTACCTGCGTCATTTGTTAGTTAGAGAGATGTATGTTTAGTAAGTTGAAACTTCATATCGCCGCCGATAGAAAATTGAGGTTGATCAATAGGAAACGAATTCTGACTTGCTGCAAATTGAGTAGCTCCTCGATAAAAGGCGCCATACGTGCCCCCGCTCTCGTCCCCGCGCCGACATTGAATAATCCTCACATCCATTCTGTAAATGGAGTAAGTCCTAAGGGTTAGTAATGTCTTTTTTTTTCATTTTTCAAGTCTCATTCAATAAAGGGATATGGAGAATGCGAACGGGCCCCGTAGTACTTCGTCTGCCTTATTGACGTTTCCATTTGCGTAACATCTTAACTCGACTTCATTCGAATTCATCTCCGATAAAGCATGTTCCGCGCGTTTGTCGTACTTTTCAAAGTACGACTCTTGAATCCGATTACGTTCGCGCGTACCGTATCTCTGTACAGGTACATTCTACGCCTTTCGCCATCTCGTCTATTAACGTCAGCCTCGCGATTTGTCATCGGAGGACGTCGTTTCCCGCGTCGCCGCGAAGCATCGTCCGGAGACAGAAATTCTTGACGAAGATTACGTACGCGTCTCGCGAGCAACAGCGGGCTCGCAAATTGAGTATCGAACAAACATCGTCGGACCGTCGCTCTCGACTCGAAGAACGCGCGAATAAATGACAGCCGGTTGTAATCCTCGCGTGTAATGTACGTCACGTAATTAACGACTTTATTAACTACGAGTCGCCACTCAAACGCGCTACACGTCCGATCGACGAGGTCCGTCGTTCCTCGGCCGTTCGCTTGGTCGGCCGAACGTGCCAGCGTCGCGAGAGTGCAAAGAGGTCGGACAGACGGGGAGAATTTTATTGGAGGAAGGAGAAACATTTCTCGCCGCTCCTCCCCGCGTCTGCTCGGACGACGGGAGACGAGGGTGTCCCGTTTCTTCTTCGCCCCTCCAGGCCTGCTATCAATAACGTCCCTTCCATTCTTTCCACGACCGAGCGAGGGAGCGCCGCGAGGGGGGTCGCGCCCTCGCGCGGGCCGAGGCATTCTTCGGGGCAGAAAGGGTACGTTTGATCGTCGGCATTATCTTCCTAAATTGGGCAACGACGCAACGGCTATTCGCACGGAGGTCACACAAAGAGCGCCCCCGAGGTATGCCACTGTTGAATATTGTATACGGGGGTGGCGCGTCCTCCCGTCGCGCAACAGCGTCGCTCTCTCGCGCCCGCGTGACGCGCGATTATTATTAACGGCTCTCCCGGGAGGGCGAGCGGGACAAGAATGGAACGCGCGGATCGCGTGTCTCGTCCCGAAACACGCCGGCGACGATCTTCGGGGCCCCGGAAAATATTTCGCTTCTTCTTTTTATCCCGCTGCTTTCTGAATTATAATCGGGGAGAAATCTCGGATGTCTTATTGTTCGCGGAAATTCCGACTCGCCCTCGGAATCACGGCTCACTGTAGAACCTTTCCTTCTTTGTTTCAGGTAAGAGCTCCGCGACAGGCGGCAGGAGTTTGAATTCGGATCGTTTCAGACCGCGTCAAAATCGACGTCGTGAGGCGGACGTGAGTTCGGTGAGTGTACAAGTAAAGTTTTGCGCAAGTAAAGCGAAACTCGACTGCTCGTTAGTCGCGCCGAACATATTTGCCTTGCAACGAGTGGAACGTGCGACCTGGATGGCGATGTCAGCGGATTTCATTTTGCACGGTTTACGATTTCCCCGAGAGTTAGATTCCTACAGCGCGGCCCCGTATTTTAAGATCCAGCGCGCGCGTGAGCGCGGTGCGATCGCGCGGAAGGGAAACGGGGATTTACTCGCGAAGCGATCGCGTGTGCTCCGGCGTGGATGCCCCCTCGATCTGGAATCCTTTCCGAATGGATAGTGCATCTATTTCCCATATTTGCGCGCGCGCGCATGAGTTCATTTTCCTTTACATTACCGCGTGAATCACGAGACACGGTAGTGTCTCGCGCCAAGTACAAGCGCAGCTAAAACTGCGCGCGCGCACGAGACCGACCGTGTAGTTTACGCGAGTACGCGAGTTGACAGGCCCTCAGATTTTCAGATCTCAACAACGGCTGATCCGATGAATTTCTAAATGCGCTCAAGCGATAGCTCGGGTTCAATTTGCATAATAAAAGTGTTTTTATTTTTCTCCCACGTGTCCCATGAATGGAGATGTTGCGACGCAAACATAGTATTCTTTACGATACCCGTATCCACTGTGTGACATTTTATCTCGGGCCACTGCTACGCGTATCAGTCGCTCGGCGACAATTCACCGACGTTAATTACACGACGCAGACGGACGAGATATTTGACAAGCTCGTATTGCATCGGAGGGGGAAAAGTGTACGTGTAAATAAAACCTGTCTTGCGTTATGTGTCGCGACAAATGGAACTATAAAAGCCGACAAATATTTCGGCATCCCCCGTAATGAAAGCGTGATACGTCGCGGACGTGCGGCGATAATGCTTTATAGTGGTTGCAGTTGCGAAACGTAATGGTCGAATGGTGTACGCTACACGGGAAGAATTTTCTTTTACAATCTACCCTGAAGATCACGTAATCGTGAGGCAACATGACATTTTGAACAACTTTCTGACAGTTTTTCGAAATTTTACCGTACAATTAACTAGTAATAAAGTTGTTCGAAACGCCATGTAGTCCCTCGATTACGTGATCTTCAGAGTAGATTTTAATTTTACTAGTAAATTGCATGGTACAGTTTCAAAAGACTCCAATAAAATTCTTCGAAATACCATGCTGTCCCACGGTTACGTGATTTTCAGGATAAATTTTAAGAGAAAATTCTCTCCGTGTGCCATCTGAGTAGAAATGAAATCATGCATGCCTTATGTATAGTCAGGCTCAATATGGAGGAAGTAAGGAATGCCCTAGTAAGGAATCCCTGACATGTGCCTGGTCCGGTGCGCCTGATTCTCTCATAAAATTTTATAAACGTTAACCTAAATATATAGCACTAGTACCACTCACTGCCGCTACGTGGCGACCGCGCGTTAGACTTTCTCGTAAGTAAAACTTATTCCGTATTAGTATAAGAGGCGAGCCGATATGATGCGGCAGCGAGTTGTCTGGATCATGGATAAACTTCAATGATCTGAATATATTGTACTTTTGATGACTATGTAATTCCCAATAGCGAGTTGTCTGGATCATGGATAATCTTCAATGACCTGAATATACTTTTGATGACTATGTAATTCCCAATAGCGAGTTGTCTGGATCATGGATAAACTTCAATGACCTGAATATACTTTTGATGACTATGTAATTCCCAATAGCGAGTTGTCTGGATCATGGATAAACTTCAATGACCTGAATATACAGGGTGTCCCATTTTAACTTGGACAGTAAAATATCTCGAAAACTGAGCCCAGCAGACAAAAATGTTTCAGACAAAAGTTGTATGGTTTCGAGGGGAACATAAGATGGTACCATTGGTTTGACCTTGAAGAATTATTTGAAGGTCACATAAAGGTCACACCAATTTTTTTTAAATTGGCGTCCTTTATTTTTTTATTACATATTCTTGTAGCTGACCTCGAGAGCTTTCCAAAACGCTATAATGAAGTATTTTTTATTAAGAACTTTTTGAGTTATTAAGGTGTGAAAGTTCCAATATTTTGACATAAATTACAAAATATCTTGTAAAATATTCATTTTTTTATCATCTTACCTTAATACTTTTTTGAACAGAATAATGAGACAAATTAACCTGTATATATAATACATGGGCCTTTTCGCTTAAATGCGGTTTTCTATTATACTTGCGCGGGCGCGCGACATTTCAAAGTGCTGTAACTTTGTAAATACTTTATCTCCTGAAAACTCCTTTTAGTCCAACGTTGTAGACACTTCAAACATTACAATGAAGCAAAAATGTTTTCCATTTTTTTAATTTGCCAATATGATGTACCACCTTAACTTTAATTATATGATTTTCAGGATAAACTTTAGGAGAAAATTCTTTCCGTGTAGTTATATACGGCACTTGTATATCGAAAACGATCTCGCGGTGCACGACGTCCGCGACGTCTCTTATTTCGGAAACTTAAGTGCGAGGTAGCGCCGGGCTGGATATTCAACGATCGTTTCGAGAAACTACTTTGGACTAAGGGCGATTCTTTTTGCCGCAACAGCGGTCACGCGACGGGACGGTGCTGCCGATTATTTCTTCGCCCCGCGAAGAAGCCGGAGTTCCGCGAACGCGCGCAGAGGCCAATTTGCATTTTGTAGAAACCTGAGAAGGAAATAGCCCTGCGCTAACGCTGCGGCGCTACCGGTTTAATGTCTCGTTCGGGAAAAGTCGCTTCGATCGAGGGCGCGCAGCGTTACCGTGTCGTGGAAAGAATCTCTATTTTCTACAATTTATATGTATAATTTATATACGCTGCTGCCGAGGGCGTCGCTTCGCCGCGCGACTCCGCGGCGCAGTCGGGCCGATCTCGTAACGGTATCGCGGCGATATCGCATTTAAAAACTGCTGCTCCGTCTGAAATAGGTCCGCGGATTCTCGCGCGTTTATTACTTACCGGCCGCCGAGATACTATCTCGTTGCCTATCAACGCGTTTGCATTTGTACGCAGCGCATTTAAACGGTCGATTTCCAAAGCTTGCGGTAAGCATTTCGCGGCTCGCTAACGCCCGCCGATCTCGAGCGGCGATAAGTCTGTCGCGCCCGAACAGCGGCTTCGTCATCGCGTTATCTCGGTATCCATCAAATCGCGCGTAACGGGTGACAAATCCCCGACATGTTACGCCTGAGCTAGCACTATCCGCGGGTATAAAGACGCGGTGAACGAAAAAAACGTTATGTTCCGCCACTTGACTTGCTTTATCTAATTATCGGCAGCACGCTGCGTCGTTGCACGAATCGGCCACTAGACGAAATCCTCTCCAGGATCGTTGCCGCTTCGATATTTCGACGCTATAATCTTTGCACTCCGCGCGACGGATGCGAATAATTGATTATGACGCTGGAACGCGTTTGATCAGGCGGTCGCGGTGATCAGTGCACTCGCCGAACAGACGGTCCCACGGGACTTAGCGGGTCGATCTTTCGCGTCTCCGTCACGGGGCCCGCGAACACTCTCGGACAGCGTGACGCGTCTCATGCGGCTCTACGATGCGAACGTATAATGGCATCGCGGTCGACACAATGCGAGATCAGTCGGCGAGTCCCCTCCCCTCCTGCGCGCAGCACAGAGCCCGCGATCATCCGAACCGAAGCGACTGTGCGGACAAATCGTCACGTAATTCTCGCATTGTAACGCGTTCGATTTTCGGTCCTTGTTTCCACTACGGCGACTGTCATGAGGATGGAGGCATATGGGTATTCGCGATGGGATCGACGGCTAAGGACATCGACGCATGGAAGGGACTAAAGTCTGATCTACAATGTGCTCTTTGCGTTCAGAAACATTCTGCTTTAAAGTAAATCAAAACGTAGAAATCTCTTTAAATCGCCAGTAATAAATATCAATAATCAAGCTTTTTAGTCGACATTAACCGGCCAGTGTTTTAATACAGAAAATTTATCGCGCGAAACATTACCTCAGCCAGGGTTTGAGAACCTGGACTTACCCTACCCTTTAGGCGGACGTCTCACCAATTCGACCACTGAGGCATGTGGTAATATTTGTCGCGATAACAGTATAAAGATGATATCTGCGCCGAGTCGAGTTGTCGGCAGTACAGAATTGTCGATACGCGATTTTTCGTACTCTCTTCCCCCAACATGGACGCAATTGCTAAGTCCAAATCTCCCAGAGTTTGGTACGGAAAAACTTTCCTTTAGCAGAGACACCATATTCCAATCGTAGGTGTAAATTCAAATATAGACGGTATCTATTCCAAAGGAAAATTTTTCCGTATCTCTAGAAGATTTGAACTTAGCAATTGCGTCCATGTTGGGGTGAGAGAAGAAAGGGGACAGGGATACTTAAGAATCGCGTATCGACAGTTCTGTGTATTGCCGACAACCCGAATCGGCGCGCAGTTTAAAGTCGAAAAGATAAACGCGAAGATACCATCTTCAAACTGTTTATTGCGACAGATATTACCACATGTCTCAGTGGCAGAATTGGCGAGACGCCCGCCTAGAGAGTAGGGAAGTCCAGGTTTGAACCCTGGCTGAGGTAATATTTTTCGCAATAAATTCTCTGTGTTAAAACACTGGTCGGTTTTTTAATGTCGACTAAAAAGCTTGATTATTATTTAAATAAAAATGCTTAAAAAATTTATTGACAATATACGATTGTACAATATATGTATAATGTACCATTTATCAATTTGCACAAATTTTTTAAACGTACTTCTTGACTTTAAAATAGAATGTTTTGCATTGTATATCAGACTTGAGCGCGACAGAGAGAGAGAGAGAGGGGGGGGGGAGGCTACGTCTGTCTCTCTTGTTAGCATCTTTTGGTCTTGCTTGTCCTTCCACTACCAACAATCACCAATGGGATACTAGTAAGAGAAACAGACACAGGGCTTACTGTGGTTCTCTCTCTATAGCGTGTATCGACTCGTCGCGCGCAACGCTCAGTCCATTCTGTATGTCGATGACTACGGAGCGGTTTGATCGGAAATATCTCCCCGCATAGTTATTCATCGGACTCTTCGATCGTCATTCGGAATAATAATCGATCGTCCGCACGACCGTTTTGTTCGATTTAATTCCCCGCAGGTTGCTGTAGCGTTCACTTTTACCTCGTCTAACAAGTTGCCAACTTCTGAAGTACTTGAAGCTTTTGTTCGCCGTAATGTAGTCGGACGTGCGACGCGTCTCCGTTGCACAAAGTGCAGCTTTCCAGAGCGTCAACATTAAATTAGCATCGTGAACTGTAACTCGATCTTCGGGAGTCGCTAATGTCGGCGGATGGGGAACCTCGTCGTGCGTAAGTCAGGAACGTAATTAAGGAAGATCCAGCGGAAGGTAGGCGCGCTATGCATCACGGTGTCGGAGTAACGAGCAGCGCGAGCGCGCGCAGGAGAGCAAGAGCGGCTGGAAGGAAGCGATCTCTCGCGAGACCCGTCTCCCGTCGTTCGATCGCCTCGGAAATAAAATTTGCTGCAGGCGCAGCGAAGGTGAAACGCGCTCGCGAAGAGTTGCTGACGAGCTCTCGTCGCCGTTCGCCGCTCCGCTCTCGAGGAAGCGTTCGCCTTTCACACTCACGGGCGACACTTCTGCCGATGAACGGTTTCGAGCTCGCGCGTGACGAGAGAGACTCTCGTCGAGAGGGTGGCTCGCGGGAGTGTACGGCTAATATATTAATAGGATGCGAGAGTACCCCACTCGGCCGAGGGAGTGTCATTAATCTTTCCGAGCTTGCTGGTGCAAAATGCCGAGCTACTAACCTGTCCGCCCGGCGCAGACGCGTAGCTACTTGCTTGCTCGCTCGCCACGAGAGTTTCATTTATTCCGATCTGGGACAAAGAAACGTGGCGATGGAGCTATCGGAGTCGCTAGATCGGAGATTAATCGCGCGAGACGCGGAAGTCGGGAAGAGTGTAGGTCGCGCTTTCCGGTACCAGAGGTAAATATCTGTCTGGTTCCGAGACGCTCCTCGGGAATTTTCGCTACCCGTCGACGCGAGATTGATATTGACGATCTTCGACGGGATATAATGGAATACACGCCAAAACCCCGCGGCGAACTTGGCGTCGTTGTAGTCGAACCACCCTCGACTAAATACGCGACCGGTCACGAACTTTTGCCATTCTGGCCCATCCAGGCGGGGATTTAATAAAAGCGCCTAGATATTTCCCGCGGCACGCTACAGCGCGTGGCGATTGCCGCATGAGCCTTCTCTTATCCTTCGTAACGTGTAATACACCCAGAGTCTCTTGTGATACTTACTTACTTACTTGGTGCTACGAGCGGCGGATTTTTCGGCCGTGACGCCGAGATACCAAGTTTCGCCTGACTTGGCGAGAGCACCGCACCTCCTTGCATGACGATCTCAGTTGTTTCTACGTTGTATACGTAAAGGAGATTTAATAATTTTGGGATTTCTCAGCTCTTCAAACTCGCTCTTTTTTATCTTCTTTTTTTGTGAAATACTTATTTTATACGAGATATTTCTCTATAAAATAGATACAACTCCTCCCCCTTTGCCCCCCCCTGTCATAGTCTTTTTCTAGAAAATTCGGGAACTCTCGTCATGGTATCAGAGTTCGACTCGTGTCGACGGTGAAAAGCAATAAAGGACGAGCTTGTGCGTCAGGTAGTTGCTTTGTCCGCGCAACAGCGAATTGATTTTTCCTTTGTCTTACGTGTTTATAAAACATGTTTGTCAGCGTTTGAAACTGAAGAAATCCACGGTTGAAATGTTCAGATTTTACCGTTTCACAAATTGCAGTTCGTTATGCGCGTTCTAACTGCCGCAGGAATACTTTCAATTCCGAACAATTCTGTAACACTGTTTCTTTGCTCTCGGTAGTTAATAATCGAAAACACGTTACTTTATGCTGACTCTAGATAAATGAATAATCATTTTCTTTGTCAGTGAATAAATGACAGACAAATAGTATTATTTAACACAACCGGCTAATAATATTAGGTAAAAACGAACGTAAAAACGAACAGAACGAGACAGTTGTTACATGTCAGATTAAAGTGACAACCCTGATCTTCAGAACCCATACTTCGTTTTTCTATTGATCACTGTCAACGTTCTTCTGACCAGCCAACTTGAAATAAAGGATAAGAGCCAAACACGGGTAATTTCTTTTACGAGTTTTAACTTGGACGTAATGCAGCGGAAGCAACCAGAAACATCAACGCGACATTTGGAGAAAGCACAACTAGCGAACGAACAACTAGGCGTTGGTTTGAAAAATTTCGTTCGGGAGACGTAAGCCTTGAAAATGAGTCTCGTGGTCACTTTGAAATGGCAACGACGAGCTAAGGGTTTCGGTGGAATTCGATGGACGTCCAACTGTTAAAGATATTGCGGAACAACTGGGCGTCCACTATTCAACAGTTACTCGGCATTTGAAAGCAATTGGTGAAAGTTTCATTTAAAAACGGCCATTGCATACACAACAACCTAATATAATTTCACAAAAGCATTACCTCAGCCCAGCGGATTCGAACCCTGGCCGTAGTAATATTTTCTGCAGCGGATTTCTTCTAAATTATGGTCGGCTGTAGCGAATGATATTATTCGTCCGATTCTAGACACTCCAAGAACGTTGCCACCACACCTTATCGAAATATCTCGCGATGCGCGTTCCCGACGCGTGTTGTACGCGTCGGTGGAATTTCGCAAAGCTCACCACTAAGTTCGATACACCACGTCAACGTCGCCACGCGCTCTCGTCTACTACTTTAAACTTCAATTTTGATTTCTTTCAAAGGAGCGCGACTCCCTTGAGCACATAGAGCACTTTACCCGAAGCGAGCGCCGGGGCGCGCTATCGACTGTAAAAATAATGATTGCAGTTACGTGACAGCAATGACTTATATATCCGACATTCAGATTACCGTTCCTGTGCTGAGCGCGCGTTTAGAATGCGCCGCGATGCGGTCGCCCCGTTCTCCGCGTTCTCCACGATTTCTCGCGGTGTTTTAAAGCGTCCTGGAACCGGCGCATAAACGTACAATACACTATATGTTTTACGACGATTTTCGTATTCCCGCGTGGTTAGCCGCTGCACGCAGGTCGGCGATCGACATTTGTAATTTCCGAGAATACGCCGACCCACGTGCCACTTTCCCGCGCGACATTTGCCCCCCCTTTTTTTTACAATTTTTTACAATTTGGAAAACCTTTAGGCCAGCGGCATCAATATATAAAGTCGCTCTTGCCTAACATGAAATGCGAATTTACCGGCAATACGTGACGTGAATTAGTGGAGAACCCGTATCCGGTGGGTCGCGTCGCCCCGGCGTGTATGCACGTGCGTATTTTTCGTATGTTCCTCTCTCGCAAATGCGATACGCCACATGCGGACGAAACAGCCTCGCGAGCATTATGCTGAAAACCCTCGAGAGAATACCTTTTATTTGGTAGGGAAATCTCGGAAACTGCCACTGATATCTCCGGTTAAGAACTACTTCGATCCCGCAATAAGATCGTTGCGGGGGGGAGGGAGAGAGAGGGAGATCGTTGGGGAACGAGCGGGCCGGTGTGGCGGGGACTGAAATTCCCGGGGGACTTGAACCCAATTTCCGTTACGGTTTCAACGCGGTTTCCACGGAACCCGCCGCGAACGAATCGTTTAATTCGCTTCCCTTGAACCGCGCCGTGGAATCGCCGCATTATCGGCGCGGTTATTTTGGATTCGTGTCTACGACGCGAACGGGCTCGTCGAACGGCCGGCCGGTCGATTGATCTTTTTGTCCGGCAATGAGTCTGCGTTCCGTAATCTTTTTGCGCGACCGACGAAGCACCTCGGCGGCATCGTGCCCGCTCGCATGATCCAATGATCGTTAAGGGGCGATTACGGCGCTTTTTCAAGACGCCCGCGCAGATTCTTGACGACGCTGCTCCGACGAAAATTGATTTTCGCGCTTAACGTACTTTCTTTCGCGCCACTGAGCTCAACCTCCGGGCGGAGCAGCTGCATCATCTCCGCGCGGAGAGGCTAATAGCGCCGTTATTAACAGCGCGCCTTATCAATGCCCCCCTTCCTCCCCCCCCCCTTCCGTCGGCATCCGAGAGATTTTCTAACTTTGTTCCCCATTATCGAGATTGAGCATAAGAGCGTAACGACAAGACGAAGACAGCCGTTTTGGGGGATTGTTCGCGCGACGAGGAACATCGGGGTCGTCGTTTTACTTTTTCCGGTGAACTTGGAAAGTTCCGCCCGCGGAAAAATGAGCACTTTATAACTTCCAAACTATTGGATCGACGCGAAAATCTATAGACTCGGACTCCGTCGCGGAAGCTACGGACCAATCATCGATCTTGACGATCAACCGTCGTTTGGAAGATAACAATGTATAACTAGTCGCACGACCAAACTTAATTTACGAAAAACGGACGGTAATTTGAACTCTACACGCTTTTTTGATAGACAGGGAATAGAGAAGATGGCATGGACGTATCCGTAAGCGAGTACAATTTATTGTATCTCGGGATGCGATCCCAAATGTACAGAGTTTTCTTTTAAAATGGCATAAAAAAAGTTTATACAACCCGTTGACTTGCGGAAAGCGCGTTACGGTGCGTAAGGAAGTAAAGAAAAAGGAAAAGAAACGCGGGAGAACGGAAACGAGAATAAAAGAAAAGAAAAGTAAAACAATCTCAAAGTTATACACTGCAATTTTATATTTATGACATTATTAGAAAGTAATAATGGAGTGATTATTCAATAATTAAAAGTAGTTACTCACGCGTCCAGAGCAGGGAATGAGTTCACTGTATTTCCGCAATGAGGGAGAAACGATTTAGCTGCGACGGGGATGCTGTTGAAGCAAAGTTTATATCGTCGTCCGGTAAAAAATTCCACATGAGAAAGAGGAGAACGTCGGTAAATAGATAGAGAGATAATTCTCAGCGCGTTTCTACAATTTTTAACACCACTTTTTCGAAGTGGCAGGCCTCGGCCTTCGCTCGCGTTTACCGTAAAGATTCCACTCACGCACTCGTAAAAACGAGCTCGTATAATCTGCGGCAAAACGCGCACTCCCGTACGTCGCGCGAGGTTCTGCAAAAGAGATAGCAAGCGTTAAAAATTCATAATATAGTTGAGCTCCGCGGCGCTTATTATGATTGCGGTCTATCACGAGGTTGTTCCACCAGGCGCTGACACGTGTATGAGTTCTCGCCTGTGGTCCGGAGGCAGTCGTAAAAATTAATTTTTTTCTCTCCACGGCTGACTAACGTTCTTTTCGGAGGCACGGCAGACAATTATCGCTTCCACTCCGTGTTACCGCAAAAATGTCCATCCATCTTGGCCTTCCCGCTGAAAAAGCGCCGCTTTAACTTTCTAGAGGGCCTTCCACCGGACGTAAGTGTAAGGTTGTACAGCCGGAGGAAAGTTTCTTTGAAATGACACAAATTTGGTTGAATTTTGACTTTACTAGGTTTTCATTTAATTTCCAAGAAATGATTTTCTTTACCTTGACTAACATTTTATTTGATCGAGACTGAAATTTTTAAGATAATTGATATCTATTTCTTTAAGGCTGGAAAGAGACGAAGAACGAAGTAAGCTAGGCTTAAAATTAAACAACGTTGGTGCAATCGGACCTAAATCTAGCAAACGTTTTAGCAGAAGCAAATAAAACTAGTAGATTCAAAGAAACGTGATTTCAACGTATCTCATTTGTTTAGCCTGAATAAATCTTTTCTGGACGAAAGTGCAAATGAATAAAGAAACTGCGGTAACCTTTTGACGAGAATTGAATTGCCTTCGCTATTCAATTATTCCCTAGTGTTGCGTATAGAATATTTCATCGTGCAATTATAGATTACGTGCGCGAAAAGATGTTCACTGTTCAGGAGAGATGCAGATCCTGAATACGGCCTTTTGAGGAATAAAACGAAGTTTGCCGCCGATATATTTAACGTGGAATTTCATCGGACTGGATACCGCTATAATATTATTGTCCGCGGTCGTGACTATTCGGTCGACCTGACGTTAAGTGCTTCCTTTGATCGCCTTCCTCTCGCGCGCTCTCTCTCTCCTTCCCTTTCTCTCTTTCTGCCTTTGTTTCATATTAAAGCACGTACTCCACTAAGCCGGTATTAAAAGAAGCGAGCGCGAGACCTCGGAAAGCCTTTCAACCTCTTTGATTCTATGTCCAACTCAACGGGAAACTTCTACTGGCTTACTTATTAAAAATTGCTTCCTTGCGAGTAAGAACGTTTCGATGCAGCGGCTCGCATTCGCCACTTTGCTGGTAGCGAGAGTCAATCGAACATTAGCGAGACACCTACACCTAAGAATCGAAATAACCGATGTAAAAACATACTGTATAGTTTTGGTTTATTTCCATTTTATTTATGCCATTCGCATTCCCACGCGTTCTTGCCGGTTACGTAGAATTAGGAGGTTGGCGATAAAGGGTGGCGCTCCGTTCGCGCCAACTGCCCAGCCAGTAATTTTTTGTTTGTTTGTTATACGCAACTAACCCGCTCTGCAACTTGAGTTGATGTTTGTTGTGCCTGGAACGTTGCACGGCAAAATAAAGGCCTGTGATATTGAAGAGTCGACGTCTACATTGTTATACAGTCCACTAGTGTTCTTATCTAGTGATACACCTACGAAAATGGGCAGACGTTACGCAAAGAAAACGTCTCCAGGGCGGCCTAAGAGTCGCTCAATGCAGCTAAACAAACACATACGTGACCGCGCGTAACGCTGACCACGCAAAACGGTCCGCGTCAATCAACACCAAAGAGGCATATTTACGCGAATCTGTAAATTGTTTGTTACGCCGGACGAGAGCTGCGCAGTGTTTGTGTATCGTTAGCGTACAGATTGTTTTTGTCAGAGTGGCAGAGAATTAAGCCAACATAACCTGCCCGCGGTATCGACATCTCCCCCGAAAGCTCGTGCTCCGAAATCGTTAGCGCTCATTTCAACGGCGAGCTCTCTCCGACCTACTTAGGGCTAATTTTTCTTCGGCTAAACGTTGGGGAAGACTCGGACGGCGCACGGGCGTGAGAGACCTCACAGCGGTGGGCGTGATCGCGGTCATTCTATCACGAAAACGCAGCCAGGTCGTAACTTTTGATACGCGGAGATCTCTGATCGCGATGTTTGTCCGAGTTACGCTCTCGCGTAACAGATTGTCGGTTAGCACGCCTATTCCTGCTGGGAACGCGCCGTCGCACCTCTCGTGCTCTCGGCGTTTACCCACGAAAGTGGTCCCCCCCCCCCCCCCCCGGGTGCGGCTTGTCCCCTTGGGAGACTCGAGCGTAGGGGACGCCAGGGGTGAGGATCGTCTCTTTTCGACTTTCATGAATTTTTGATGTATCGCCACGGTATTCGGAGCAAGAAATGATTTCAAGAAAACGCTCTTCGATATTATGCAAAGCGCCGCGAGGAGATACCTTCGGGGGGGGGGGGAGGTTTCCCGTCGACGAGCGATTCTCTCTCCAGGCGTCGAAAACCGTCAAGCTAGTCTTTTTTTCCCCTTTCTTTTTTCCGACGGTATAACGGAAATAAATCTCTTCGAGAACGATGTTTTTTTTTATCGGAGTTTAGACCTTTCGAGCCTCGCCCTTTTAAAGAGACCCGCTTCTTTGTCCCCGCAATTTTTTTTGACGTATGCCCGCCAATCGCGTCGATCGTACGTCACGTCGGGAGCGTGCGCGGTGGCCGTCGGTCCACGTTTCCAAAGAACGGGCGGTACATTCGCGCTATTTAAATCCGCGCGGCGGAATATCGCAGAGTCAACTTTTCATCCCGCGGTCGGACGAGCCGGGACCAATCGGCTCGCGCGCAAAAATCGGCATTTTTTTCTTTGCCGCGCGGTACGATGCGTGACGGATCTCATCGTTTCTCCCGTTCTCTCGCGCGCCGACTGCCCGATCGGCCGGAATCTGATTTATTTACGCTCGCCCACCGGTGTGCGTCGGCACGTGTATCGGCATCATTCGTAACGTTTACGCGCGAGCTATCTTCGACTCTTACTATCCTTTCCCGGCGTAAAATCCTTCGCCTCTCGCCGGTAAATTGCAAATCACTCACGAATGCGGCGGTTCTTTCGCCGTCGCTGTGTTTGATTAGACGCACTTCGACGCTGGCGGATCTCCCGAATTTTATCCGTCGAGGAGAGTCTCTCTGTCCGCCGTAAATTTTTACCGTACGGCAAACTCCGCTCTACGCTTTCGACTGGCACTGCGCGGGGTTTTTCCTCTCTCTCTTTTTTCCCCCCTTGCAGTGTTACGGTACACTGTCGTCTCGAAATGCAGCCTCGAAAGGAGGTTGCGCGCGTGTACTTGCGCCCGAAAAGAAGCTAGGAGCGTTGGATGCGCCGTGAGAAGAAATTTCCTGATATCATAAATCACGACTCCGAGAGCGATATCGTCACTCCGTCCCGGAAACCCGGAAATGTTATGCGCGCGTAATCGTGTGTCCTGCATCGACGGAATTTTGAAATTGGCGGCGTTTCTGTTTCAAAAATCCCAATCGCCGCGATTACACCGAGTCGAGTCTCCGATTTGTGTTGTGTGTAAACTGTCTTGTCGATCGATTGCATCAGATACAGACTTTCCTGTTCACTCGCTCTCCTCTCTTCTCCCGCTCCCTTCTCTCTACTCAGCATAACATTTATCGTACATGTTTATCGGCGATGATTGTTCTGCCTACGGACACGCCAACGGAGAGTAATAACGCGATGACAAATTGTTATGGATATATTGGGTATCCTCCATCTTTGTTTTTCTTCTCTCCGACCGCCATTGTTATTGTCTCTGCGCCGTACGGTAAATCTTTCGTCTAAATAGACGTCGCCATTTTCTAATTTCCGTTTAGGAAAAATGGACACCGTGCGACACTTCATTATGCAGCGTGTAACGAGAGTTGCCGCGGAGTTCCTTCGAGTTTAATAATTTATTGCGGCGGGATGGAAGACAAGTAACAAAGGGAGAAGCACGATACCTCGTAAATGCTCTTCAATATCCTCCGTGAACGCCGCTGTCACTGTTCCGGGCTTCTTTTCCCGTCTCCGCCGCAATAAATTGTTAAGCCCGGTGTCCAACGAACTTTCGTTACACACTGTATATTCGATTATTCAACATCCTGCTAAGTCACGCGGACGGCACACACGCCGACGGCGCTGCCGATTGAAATTAGAGCCGGTCGGTTATTGCGAATATCGACTGGCCGACGCGGAAGCTCATCGAAGGCCGGTGCGCGCACGTCTCGGCGTCTTACGCCAATAGTTGTAATAGTGTCGCACAATTATTGCGAGCGGATATTAACGCGCGCCCCGCGTATGATCTGAATTTCAAATCCACTTGGCGCGTTCCGTTAATTGCAGTCCGGCCGGCCGTACACATCTACCGTGATATTAATTACGGCCGATCGTTCCCTCCGCCGCGCGGGTTCCGTCTCCCTCGCGCGAGTAACTCTAACTTGATTTATTCAACGTTAGGTGTATACCTACGTTCCCTGTCCGGCACCACCGAGAGGTTGGGTAACACGATGTATGCCCAAATACTTCAACGTCCACCGCCCACTTCTCCTCGGTGATTTAAGCGCACAATTTACAATATCCCCGCATCTCTGCCGCCGTTTTTTTTTCTGCTCCGGCTCATATCCATTTTTCCTCTTGCCATTATATACGCGTCAACCCTCTCTAATCTTTGCCCGCTTAATTCACTTCTCGGCCGACGTCTCTTCCAATGGACGGTCGCTAAAAGAGAGACGCTCGTTCCTCGCGCGCTCAGTTTTTTTTCTCCCGCCAAACGAGGGTTTCTTTTCTCGCGAGATCGTCATTGTCATCCACTGTCGTACGTGTCGCGTATATCGTTCTCGGTAATACGATACTACCTGCGAACATTTACGTTGCGAGTGTAATGCACAGGAGTAACATAGATATTTGACAGAAGCCACGGCCGCCGGCTGTGGTCAACATTTGAGGAGCTTCGCTCATCGACTTTCATGGGCTTTCGTTGGTACGCTGTTGGTTTTTCGCCGGAATTTTTGTACGGCGCATTTGGGAGGAGCGCGGTGGAAATATTCGCGGTGCACCGTTTGACGTATTCAAACGCAACCGCACGGCGGCCTCCCATTGCGATCGCGCAAAATATTTTGCCCGCGTCAGGTCCCTTCGAACGTCGGCCGCTGACGCACAAACCGCCAACGATCATAGCTTTTAATCAAACAGAACGTTTCGCTTGACGACTGCAGAGACTCCACGAATAAATCGCGGCGAAATAAATGCTGTTTGCGAAATACGAATTGGTCCTCTGTCTCGACTTTGCCGCGCGTATACGCACGCGCGCGCTTTTTCCACCGCGCTTTTCCGCGGATCAGATTCATCCCTCTCGATTGATCGAACGGCCAATGCGGAATAATCGGCCGCGATACGTCGGTAAAATACACGCGCGGCTTGCAACATCGGGCGCGCAGTTTTTGTGTAATTTTTGTACAGCGTGTTTGCATTCGTTTAACTGAGTGAATTCTGATAGCCTTGCCTTTACGCATTTAACACTGCGATAACTCTAGCTCACGTTGCACTCTGCTCGCACGTCGCTCGATGTGTATCCGTTGTATTTTTCATTTCGGTATCGCCAAAAACACTTTCTACACATGGATTTCCTATATAATTATATCAATACGATAGAATCGCATAATTATTTTTAAAACGCGCTTATACAGTATAGAACGAGGGGGAAACCTCCTAGGGCATTGTGGTGTACAGATCTGCAGCGTTACTAGGTATTACTAGGCATTTTTTGGGCTTTTAAAATAACGTAAAATAAGATAAAATAAGATAGAATAAGATAAAATAAGATAATATTGCAATAATGATGACCATTAAAGAATTAAAAAAAGACAAATCATTATTTCCAAAAACGAACCATGCGTCGAACATGATAATGTTAAACATAGATCAATATCGTTATCAAAAAACTAACAGAATATTAAATATTTATTATTTGATAAAGTTAATAGAAATAAGAGGAAATGCAAGTTAGAAATTTGCAAATTGCTTTCTCCTAGAGTTAGCAGTAAGAATATGCTTTGAAAAAGAGAGTTGTCATTGAAAAATTTCAAGGTGATCTCAAATGCCAATCTTAAATAAAGGTGCAAATTGGAAATTTGCACATTGCTTCCTCATCATGTGGCCCAGTTTTTTTTAATTTAAAGATGCAAATTGGAAATTTGGCAGGATCAACATTGTGGCAAGTTGTCTATTCAAATTTGGCTTCCTCATGGAGGAAGCTTTGTAAGTTAATGTGCAAATTGAATAAGAATTTATGTGGGAGTTCATCAATTTCATAAACTAAAGGTTTGTCGACCAGCCAGAATGGGAGGAATTGTGTATAGAAACTCGACGTGATCATTTTTGCTAAACATGATCCGAATTGTCAGCCGAACCATTCGAATTTTTTATGGAGCGTCAACTGTACGTGATTGTAGAGAAAAGTCCCCCACACGGAGAGTTTTCTTGTAACATTTATCCTGAAAATTATGTACCCGTGGCATTTCGAAGAATGTTATGAGAGTTTTTGAAATTTTACTAGTAAAATGCGTGGTAATATTTCAAAAAATTCTCATAAAATTTTTCGAAATGCCGTGTTGTTCAACGATTACATCATTTACATGATTTTCAGGATAAATTTTAAGCGAAAATTCTCTCCGTATTATGAGATAACGAGATTTCTGCTGAATTAATAGGCATCGTTTGTTGGTTCCATGAATTTATTGCCCTTAGAGTGAAATCTGTTTAGTGGAAAATATTATACATTATTCGATCGTTGCGAAAAAAGGTTTGCGGATGAATTTGGAAGTTAAAAATCTCATATTAGAACTCTATCTCATAATAAAGGGGACTTTTCTCTATGCATTAAACTTGATTGTTAACACAATAACAGTAGCGCTTTCAAGTCCTCGATCTTTAAAGAATTTTTCAATTTCGAAAGTCTTTATACTTTAATGTTGGAACATGATCAGGATATGATTTGGCCTCGTCCAAAACGACATTTGTACACATACCTAAAAGTGAGACTGCGAAAAGTGATTTTAGAAAATCTCGCGAAATCGCGCGTTGCAAAGCAAACGAGAGATTCTGATCAGCTGCAACTTTCAGTGCTCCATCCCGCTCGCTGTCTCCGTACCAGATACGAAAGTCAGCACCTACTCCATTGGAATTGGGTCTAAAGAACCCGTCCCATTTACGTTTACAGTTGCATGCTGCGGGGAGAAGGCGATACGGTAAAAGCGCGCGATCGGAAGGGGCGAGGAGACATTTAAAGGGAGTGTGTCACGGGTTTCGTGGGAACGACGTGCCTCCGGTTAGGCGAAACAAAGCCACCGAGACCTCGGCGAGACCGCGAAACTTAACACCGCGCGCCCGCTGGCATTGAGACGCGTAGAGACGCAGCGGCGAAGAAGGTGAAGCGCGGCCGTACGCGACCACCGGGGTTGGAGGCGAAAAAGCGCGCGTTCTCCGCACGAGGATCGCGCGGAGAGGCAACGAGAGGCCACGGGGCGAGGAGGGGGAATCGAAACTGGTTGAATCCGGATATTTTTTGGCGTGCACCGCGGGTACCTCCGTGCCGGGCTATAAACCCCGACATTCATTTCGGTAACGCTGCGGTGCCGAAGCGGGTTTTATTTTTTTTCATGACTCGTGTGATTCCCGTGTTATATGACTGTCGCCGTGCTCTTTTGTTTTCTCCCTTTCTCCCGAAACGAATGCGGAACTCGATCTAAATTGATTACCCATCCTACAACAAGTCAGCTTTATTTTTGTCCGCTTCAATTGCCTTTTTGTTATCGCTCCACGCAGTTTCTATAAACCGGCCTTTGAGATACTGCGCGGCGGCGTCTTTGTCGCTGCGACGAAATATCCAGGCAATTGTGGTTTTAATCGACGCCGAACGGAAGGCAATAAAGCCTCGAAACGGAACTCGCTCGTTCACGCGTATTGATTAGGAGGCGGGGTTAATTTGGCGATGCGTTTTAATGCACCAACTTATACCGACGACATGCGTAACGCACTTCCTCGTTTTCTGCCCTGATAGGAGTAGCCGGACAATCGAGCGCCGGCGAGCTGTTATGGAAGTTTTAGCGGTGCGGAAAATTGCGGCGTATCTTTCTTCTTTTTTTTTGTCGTTGTGCCGTTGGCCTCGCGTACGCGATGCGCGACGCAATCACCAGGGCAGGATGTACCGTCGGGCCAAAATAATTATGTTTGACGGGCAGGTGCAGGTGAGAGCGCTCTTTCGAGCGTCGATAAAAGCGGCCTTTTTTACGACTCGGCTGACCGTAAAAAAGACGCGTTCATTCACTCGCTGCGAAATCCCTTTTACGCCTCGGTTAATTTTACTACCGTTCGAACGGACTGCGCGAGTAGGCATCGGCGCGATTACCAACTTTCGAGAGATGCGTTCGCGCACGCGCACGCGTACGCCGATCGGGATCGAATCGTCAATTGTGAAATGCGTACTCGCACTTGCTGCCATGTCGCCGCGTCTCGAGGGCTATTCCGCGAACTAGTTCCGTTTCTCTGCTCAACGTTTCATCGCGTGTGACATAACGTTTCGAGAAGAAACGAGAGACCCGAACAGCTTTGAAAGAAGAGACTTAAGCCAACGGCACACGATACTGTTTCGCCTACTGGATTTCTTGCCACAGCCAATAACGATGCAAAGTCTCAGGTCAGGTGACCTAAGGCTAAATTCTGATTGACTCTCGCAAGCAATCCAGTAGGTAAAATAGTGCCGTGTGTCGCCTCTGTGAAGCTGGCACCTCATTCTGAATGCACTCCGAAGAGGTTTAGAGTTTCTAATTAATTTACAAAATAGTTAAGGCGAACTGAGGTAAAAAACCATGGTTGAAACTTGGAGGTATTAACTTGGGGTCCATCCTTGTACATTGCAACGTCTCGTAAAGATACCACAGCATTCAGTAAAATAACAGCTTAGTTCTGGAACTCTAGATTGATCTTTTCACGATCGAATTCATCTGTTTTTATGTTTTTGTAATATTTTTCAAGTAACAGAATGCTGTATTATTGAGTCTTTTTAATTTTTGTACGTCCCAGTGGTCATCAAAGTGTTAAAAAGAGTGATAATATTCGACCCTGCTGGATTATTAGTAGATCATCACACGACTACATTCTGCCGCTTTACCTAAGACCGAGTGATTCAGTTTGTTTTGTACGCAGGATATTGGAAATCCGAGGAGCGCAGGACTTGCGAGATAAACGTGATTTTCGAGACGAGATTATATCCGCGTCGCGAAAAAACGGCCCGTCGGAGAAATTGGATACTAACGGCGTGCGAGACACACGAAAAAGGACAATAATTCCTCATAAAAATGGGCGATTTAATCCCCATACTGGCAATCGATTTCCGGCCGACATCGGCGTCGCGATGATTCCTATGTTTCACTTTGCCATGCCATGCATGTTTCGTTTATCCTGATGGAAACTGCAATTTATTCCCGACGTACCATTTGCCAGTCGGAAGAACGCAAAAATTTAGATTCCCTCGAATTCTGCGCCACCAAGAGAACAAGATAAAACGTGGGTTTTCTGCCCTAGCGATTAAAGTGTTTCTAATTTAATTAAAAGCCGCGGAGTAATATTTGTAAATTAATTAAATAACACTGTAATCAATAAAACAACAACTCAATCGTCATCACGATGAAACATAACATTTAAAATACATCGCGAACGGGGTAGTTGACAAGCTTTACATGTGTATATATTAAATTTGAGCGCTATTAGAGAGCCACTGATAATTAACATAGCGTAAGTCGTGCGACGCGATTAAATATGTTACAGCGTGTCCACGGCATAAGGTTGCAGTCGTAGTACATTAATGTAACTCAACGGCGATCGCAATTATTCACGTACATTACGAACTCGTGTGACACTCCCGCCATACATTAAATTTGCCTACGTTCCGCCTCGCGTGTTAACAGCACCCAGGCGGACGAGCTCTCGCCGAGCGAAGCGAAACCACGGCGGCGGCTACTTTGTGGCGCGCCAGCCGTAGTTCCGAAGCCGAATCGCGTTTTAAATAAAAATTACGATCTATCTTTTCCCCATTGGATGATCGTTCATACAGCACGGGGAGGCACGGTGGTTCGAGAAAACCGCGCGATCATTTAAGGGGATGCTGGAGTAATTCTGCACTTTTGGCACCTTTTGCTCCTAGAACTGTCAATTCGTGAAAACATTTGTGTAATATACAAATTATGTGGCTTTTCTGTACAGATCGACAGTGTCACACTATTAAGATTAAGTGAAAGAACAGCATGGTATCATTGAAATTAAGTTTAGAAGCCTAACAAAAAATCTATTCACTCGAATAAGTTATAGGTTACCTAACCTATAACTTATTCGAGCGAATAGACTTCTTGTTAAGCTCCTAAACTTAATTTCAATGATATCATGCTGTTCTCTGATTTAGTCCTAATAGTGAAACACTGTCGGTTCGTACACACAAAAGCCATATAATTTGTATTCAATCCAAAGACTGTTCTAGCTATGGTCCCGAAATTCAGTTTTATCCAATGTGAGTGATTAATACGAACAGGTACTCGCCAATTGTCTGGCAAGCGCGGCGTTTCAATGGCAAAAACCTTCTAAAATGGCTTGTGTCCAGGAGCGAGAAGTCTATAGGCGAGAGAAGAAGAATGATTAATATTTAGTCGTCAAACCTAAACTTTGCAGAAGGTACTACTACACGGAAAGAATTTTCTTTTAAAATTTATCTCGAAAATTACATAATTGTGAGACAACACGGTATTTTGAAAAATTAAAGAAACTCACATAAAGTTGTTCAAAATGCCACGTTGTCCCACGATCACATGATTTCCAGGGTAAATTTTAAGAGAAAATTTTCTTTGTGCGGAGTGTTGCTGCGATAAATTTTGTGGGCTACAATTTTCTAACAGCTACAAAAAATAGCGATAAATTTTTGTCGCGACACTCAGAAATCTCCCTGCGATAGTACGATTTTTTTTAGTGATAAAGAAGAAGAAGAACGCTTCGAAGCATTCGTAGCGTCAAGTGGACCGCGGCCTTAGATCCGCCTCCTTGTCGCTTAGATATTCTGTCAGACGGTGGCGGGGGGGGGGGGGGGTCCCGGAGGCATATGCGTAGGCAGAATTTGCAAATCGGTCAGTCGGTCGATCCACCGGCCGATCTATCGATCGAGGAGTAATTACGCTGGCACGTCGATCGCCGCATTGTCCATTTTGGAGCGACGCACTAACGCGATAATCCGGGCATTAGATGCCGCGGGCGGCACGTATGTAACAGTACAAGGGAATTGTCCATTGCCGGCACGGGCCGTACGCTTAACCCAAAGAGGCTTAGCGGTTAATTAGAGCCTGATCGACCGTCGCGCTTGCGATATGTCATTCCTACTATACGCGGCGCGAGCTGCGAGCAACAGATTGTCACGGTCACGCCCGTGCATACGCGGCGGCTTTCTGTCACCCTTCGCATAAAATCGCGTTTACGTCGCAATCTGGCAATCTGATTTCCGTATTACATATCACTTGGCACTCGAACAGATTGTCTCTGAGATAAATTGGCGGATAAATCACGCGCGCACGTGTTCGCTTTAACTAAGAACGGCTCTTTCTGTTATTCGAGCGTAGATTAAATGTCCCCGAGCCCCCGCCTTGGGTCGAGAGGAAGATAAAACGCGTGCTATTTCGTCTCGTCTCGTGGCAAAGCTTCCTTTAACTTGACTCCTCCGTATCGCGTTTTACCGCCAGATGAGCAGTAGTCATATTACCGGGTTGCGACTCTTCCATCGGAAAGGAAAGCGCTGACCGGTCACTTCATTATATCGCCGTCGTACCCGGTAACCGGTTTCCTCCAACTCGCGGCACGTTGATTTACTTCCGCGCTGAATCACGGGAACATCGCGATTTAATAAGATTTGCGCTTTTTTAGCTCGAAAATATAAATTACAGCGGAGATAATTGGAGAGACGTCTGGAATATAGAAAGCGTGCTCTTAATCCGTTCCGCGAATGGATTTCCATAGTTCGCCGAAGCGTTTCGCTTCGATTCGTCCGGTCCCGAGCGTGAGTCTCTCGATCGCGAGGAGGCGCTCCGAGAATCGATGCGATAAGCGACACTTTATTTACGGCCGCAGTCTCGGTTTTAGCGCGACGCGCGGAAAAATCGGCGCTGCCGGGCGCTTGCTTGCTTAATCTAATATTAGAAATCGCGGGTCAGCCGGCGGAGGAAGTTTTAGAGCGGGAGAGCAATACGGCGTGAGTCCGCACGCGATCTAATTCCGCGGGGACGACTGATCCGCCGCGCAGTCATACGGACTTGGCGGATCCACGAACCCAGACTCGACCCACCGCGGACGCCGGTGCGCATTCGTGCACGCGCTCCTGTGAGCGCGGGTGCAATAAATGTTTAAGGAGAAATGGAAGCGCGACACGTTTTAATTTAAAAATAATAAGAATAAGAACCACCCCTGTACGCGTTGGACAGAGAGAACGGCGCGAGCTGCAGCTCATTTTTCATTTATATCCCTTAATTAAAACGAGATCTAATTCCGCCGGCCAGTTTTATGAGAGACGCAAACGTTCTATAACGCGCGCAACGTGTAGTGCGCGCGAGCTTTTGATTACGTCGCCGAGTCATTGACAGCGGAAATTTATGGGGGTGGGGGATGGGATTCTTTTCCGCGCGCCGGATAAACGGGTCAACTCTGTCCATTAACCCGTTTTTACTCGCTCGCCCGCGCGTACGCCCGCCGTTCCATCGGCGGAGATTTACAACTCGGACGATTATCGTGCGGCGGTGTCGATGTTACGGTAGTAGGCGCGGGACTCGCGAATCTTCCCGAAAAAAATGCCGACAAGACTATTATCGTATACGCGCGAGTTGTGCTCGTACGCGGAGAGAATTCTCTCTTAAAATGTACCCTGAAAATCGTGCAATCGTGGGACAATGTGGCGTTTTGAAGAACCGTATGAGAGTTTTTTGAAATTTTATCATACATGCTACTAGAAAAACCGAGGGGGAGACCGCTGAGATCATTGTGGTATACAAGTTTGCGGCATTACTGGGCATTACTAGGCATTTTTTGGGCATTAGTTTGGGCATTAAGACTTGCTGGGGTATTAAAAAGATAAAATAAGTTAAAACAAGGTAAATATTATAAGTTGTTGGTAATGTTTTTGTTCACCAGTAATTAAATCAATTATTAAATCAATTGTTTCGACATAACTGGCTAACACTCATCGAGTGTTGTGACAAATTAAATACATAGCCAGTTATGTCGAAACAATTGATTGATTATTAAATATTATAAGATAAAATAAGATAGTAAGATACTATGTACTAAGGGCATTACTTTATCTTATTATCTTATTTTATCTTATTTATCTTATTTTATCTTATTTCATCTTATTTTATTCTTATAATGCCTCAGCAAGGCCTAATGCCCAAACTAATGCCCAAAAAATGCTTAGTAATGCCTAGTAATGCCCAGTAATGCCGCAAATCTGTACACCACAATGCCTTCAGCGGTTTCCCCCTCGTCTTATACCATACATAAATTTGGCTGAATATGTAAATGCATGCAGTTTTGAGTAAGTAATAAATAATACGTAGTACAAACGATATCGCATTTTATTACTTACAACTGGTTGTGAATTACACGATACAAATAGATAAAGTAAAGTAGTGAAACAGTAATTGAGGCCGTTACGGTTAAAGTCTTTTGGTCTTACAACGTTATCATAGCAACAATGGTTTCTGAACTGATGGTTTCGTAGAGCCATTTTCAGAAGTCGCATTGACTGGCAGCTGCTCATTGAAGGCCGGGGGGGTAGTCAATATTTCATGTGGATAGTTCTGTAAATATCAAATCATACAAGGTATATACAAGGTGTTTAAAAAAAAGTCACTGACGAGAATGATCCTATCGAGGGGAAAATCTGTATTATATGTCCGATAGTAACGGCGCACAGTACAGAGTACGAAAAAATACGGTATATGGATTCACTAAGCTATTTAATGGCCACCACCTTGCCTAGGTCCTAAATTCAATGGGCGTTTAAATTTCAATTTGATTTATATCTAAATAGGACCGAGAGAAATATTCATCGTTTAAAAAAAAGTGTTCAGGTTTGAGGGACGATAGTAGTCACGAAATGAAGGAAAAGCTCTTAAGAATCGGGTTGAAAACTTATTTCCATAACTAATAAAAAGGCGGTGTGCTCTTCATCGATAAGTGACATTGATGAATGCATCAGAGAATACAAAAAGTCTGTCAAATAGTTGGAATTAAACCGGAAATTTTTGAAGGAGGCTACAATTCCACGGTACGAAGTTGTGAAGCGTGTGTAACGATGGAAGGATGACACGTAGAAAATCTTCTATAATTTCTGGAACTCGATTAATTCTTTTGATAATTCGTTTTTATGCCGCGTGAGAACGCCAGAAGCGAGCAAGGTGGGTAAAATAGTATTTATTAATTTAATTGTATTTTTATTTACATATATGCGGTGATGAAAACACCGTGTGCCGAAATGCGTCCGCAATTCTAGAGGAGTTAAATGTAATTATATGTATATTCATCAGTAAAACATCTTTATCAATTCTGTCAACTGAAAGAGCTCGTTAATTTTGGCCTCCTTATTTACATTATTGTTATTTTAAATAGAACACGAGCTTTACCCTTCTATATAAAATAGTATTGTTGTCTCTAGGCCATATTATTCGTGACGGAAAGCCACTGGCATAGCATTTCAACAGGACAGGTTGTCCCTCGGTATTCGTAGTATCGTTACCTGAGGTTGAGTCGAGTTGTCGCTAATTATCGGTTGCTTACGGACTTTCAACCTCACATCTACGATTGCGTGACTATGTGAAGCCACGTATTCTCTACAGCGATATAGTCCAGAATCCGCTTCTTGTAAGTCTCGAATCTAAAATGTGAGACGTATTAAATCCACGTTATTATCAACGGCTTAAACAATGAATGTGCTCGGAGCGATAGAAATATTCCAATGAAATCTTACTTGCAAGGTATAAGTGTCAGACGCTGTATCATACAAAAGAGAGAATCTGGGGTCACTGATTGTCAAGGCAGTGTTGGTAGTAAGTGCCCTTAGATCATCTTTTGTCCACATGATAAGACGATGTCGCGGGCTCTGAACGATGCATTGCAGTTCTACAGTTTCGCCGATATACTTTTCACTCTTCGACATGTAAAGTATTGACGAATGAGCATAAACAAACGTATCTGAAACAGCGTATAAATCTGTGACTTGTCACGTACGGGCCAAGTCGCACGGCACAGCAATGTCAAACGGGGAAAAAATTTTTTCCATTTTGTGTAAATATGACGCTATCAACGAAACATTGATGGTCGCGTGCGTAATGTGCGTGCGAAATTTTTCGTATTACGTTCGATAAATATTCTTACTCGCTTGCAGCAAGACCCATGTCAAGGCTAGAATAGCACGCATTGTGACACACCCAGCACGGTACTTAAGTCGAGTCTCAATCCGTAGCGTTTAGCTTCTCCCTGTGCTCAAACAAAGAATCCTTTCTCCTCTCTGATTTAAATTGAAACAAACGTTTGACTGTCGCGAAATGCGATCGAGGGAACGTAACGCGCACCAGCTTGTCTACAGACGTTAGGTGTGTAAAACGCGTCTGCAGACGGTACTGGGACAGGTGTCTGTTGATCACCAGCGTTGGAAATCTGGCGAAGGATGATACGTCTTGAGTCAAGTGCGAGATTCGGACTTTTACCGCATTTACCAACCCGCATAAAGTGACTTTAAATCGCAACTGATAATTACGAAATTAATTAGTGGGTATAACGTTTTATCGAAATAAATTATTGGCGCGACTCGATTACTCTCGCGATTTAACAGTCTCGTTATAAGAAATAAATTCTTGCTTTTTGGAGAATCACGAATCTTACACCAATAATTGTACTCGCGAGGTACAACAGTCTCGTTCAAATTCAAGCGTTGTACCTCGCGAGTACAATTCTTGATGTAAGATTCGTGATTGTCCAAACAAAGAACTTATTTCTTCAATTTGAATACAATATTAGTACTTACATCTAACGTACATAGATGAAATAAGTAAACTGTTAAAAGACGTACTGCCGCTGCAGTCCGTGAGTTTCCTTATATATGAATAGGTGGTAAAACAAAGGTTTGTTACCTCCACGAGATATCTACATGGTTTTTTTATGATAATGGCTTGTCCATTTGCTATTTTTAAGGGCTAAGTTGTAAGTAAAAGTGGTTTCCTCCTGATGTATCATATTTTGACTCATAGTTTCACTAAAAAGCCTTGCTTTGACTCTGTCGCTCATAATTCTAGATAATCTGTATATTTCTAGGAAAGAAGCGTGGACAGTGGTCATAAATAATCCCGTTCAAATTTAAGCGTTGTACCTCTATGAGAGTACAATTATCGGAAAAGAATCTTGGGAAAGAGAATTTCTGCGCTTACTTCTAGTTCTTTGTATTTTGATAATTCCATTGTAATAATAAAAATATAACG
>NW_011967128.1:419763-446778 GCF_000949405.1 Vollenhovia emeryi
CAAACAAATTTAATACAAATAAATATTTTATTAAAAAATGGTTTTCTCCGTGCAGGTTTAATGGTGTGAAATGCCGTTAAGACTTTACGTAGGCGGTGGATTATTCCCGACGTGCTTTTAATATAATTAACTTTTTTTTTAGAAATTGTTTTATTCTACGGAAGTTTATCGAGATCGTTAATCAAGATCGCTAAGAGTCGCATGTACATTTGAATGTCTCGTGTGCCGGTGACTCGTTACTCTCCAAGTCGACGTCTCCGTATAACAGCTTTCCGTGAAACGAATCGTGAAAGATCGCGAAGCGAGCTTTTATGCCTGTTCCCAAGACCATTAAATGTTTATACATTTTCGCCAGCTGACGCACTTTCACCGTGAACGGTAAAATGATGGTTCGGAGGAAACATTATTATTTTGTAATGTATCTCGACTTGATATTTTTAACACATACTTTTTAAAATTGTATAAAGCTCCCTTTCACTCTGCACTCGTTTACAGAATGTTAAGATACAAAACAATAATAGTGAGTTTCTAGGGTGTATAAGCAATGTTGACATAATATTACAATATAACGATTATTTTTCACGTGACTTTTTATCTAATTAGTATATTTATATAGCAGAATGATTAAAAGTAATTTTATTCGTGTTTGAACTACTGTTTTGCCCTCGGTTATTGAAGCGAATTATGACAGAGTTATCACTACCTTCATCTTTAGTTATTGCATGGTTAAGTGCACCCTCGCCGTCGTCCTCGTGTCCGACTTGATTCGCGTGACGTTCTTGATTCCAAGGAATAATTTATACTTTCGCTATAGCCTCGCTTAGTTGACAAATAATAGTGATTTATAGTAACGATTTCCTTGCTTAACGTTAAGTGGAACGAATCAGCGATGCACAAATCGTGCGCTCTCCTAGATAAACCTTCGCAACTTCGCATGTGACGTTTTTTTCCATTATTACCCTTGAACAACGTGAATTGTTCTGGTTATTATGCCTTGCAAACATTAACTTTTTTTTCAATCAATTAGGTATATTGTACCATCGTAGTCAATGTCATTCCGATCGAGGGAAAATGTGGAGAAAAGTTATAAAATCACCACATTGCAATTTGCAATTAACGCGTTCTGTGAATCTCCGCGAGGCCATTTCGCTCTCGTCTACGGGGGAGACTCGTCAATTAATCTCGATCGCAATCTGCGACAGTCGCGTTTACCGCGAAATGAAAAACTATCCTCCCGGCGACGCGGTAGCGAGGCGGTGTTTAAGTACTGTCCGTTCCCCCAGCAATTACTGCGAAGTAATCTGCACCAGCGACCGTTTGTATCTTCGCGACGCATTCGCGAAAAGACCTTGTCGCGGCGTAACGCTGGCTTAATTACGAGCCGGGGACGCTTAGTGCGCCCAGGGCAGTCCGGTATCCGCGGTTAATCAAATACCGGCGCGGGCGAGGACGACGAGAGGGTGGCAAGTGACGACGGCAGGTTACGGTGGTGCGAGTACAGACATCGGCTGCTCTGATCCGAATACAAACGCGCGCGCGTTTGCTTAAGTAAACGAGTTTCTCCGGGCTGGTCGATCGGTCGAGCGAGCGTTCGTCGCGAATCCTACCGGGGGTTGGGGGGGGAAGGGGTCACTTCGGTGTTTGCGAGTTCAAGTTCCACTTTGGAAGCCCTCAGTAAACCGCAGGCCGCACGCCGTATTTCCCTTTGAGCCGCCTCTTCCTTCGCGTCCTTCCGCCACGCTTTTACCGCCGCCGTTCGATCCTATCCACCGCCTTCCGCCCATCCGGCCGGCTTCCGGCCACGGAAACGCCCGGGTCGCCGAAGACTCGCGACGAAATCCTTTTTATCTCGTTGGAACTTCGCGGTGTCTCGTAACTTCGTCGCGTACAGCGACGGGCGGAACGGTCGCGGCACTTTTTTTTGTAATGAGTTTAGGAACGTGCATTTGGATCGGGAGTTACATTCCCAAATCTTCTTCTCTCCGAGGAATATTTTACTCTGTGGCCGTACCGAAACCATTTTGAGAGCGTTTCCGATCTATTTCTCGGGTTCCTAAACTCGTTGAAAAAAAGTGTCGCGACCATTCTGTCCATCACTGTAGCCCGACGACGATTTTTCGGTGAACCTATAGAAGTGAGGGGATGCTGGAGCGTTCTGCACTTTTTGCCCCTAGAAAACTGTCAGTTCATAAAAACATTTGTGTACAGACCGTCAGTGTTTCACTATTCGGACTAAATCAGAGAACAGCACGGTATCATTGAAATTGAGTTTAGAAGCCTAACAAAAAATCGAATAAGTTATAGGCTATATAGGTTGGGTGACGAGGGAATAGATTTTGTTAGGTTTCTAAACTTAATTTCAACGATACCACGCTGTTCTCTGATTTAGTCCGATTAGTGAAATACCGTTGGTCTGTGTACAAAAGCCATACAATTGGTGTATTACACGAACGTTTTCACTGATTGACGGTTCTAGATGCAAAAGGTGCAAAAGGTGCAGAATCACTCCAGCACCTCCTTAACTGCTTTCTATTTTCATCTCCATCGTAATCTCAGGCGGAAGTTTTCGCGTCGCTACGCGGTTGCTTTCCGTTTCGAGCCGCACGGCGATGCGCGCGGCGACGTTTTAGAAGCTTTCCATCTCTGACCTCGCTGAAAGAGCCTCCGATAAACCACAACGGCCCGCCCCGGGGAGAATCTCGCCGCAATCTCTTACACGATATATGAAATTTCCCCGAAAGAGGATGGACACGAAACTTACGTAAATTGATAAAGCCGGCCGGCGATTCCATCCCGCGGCGCTATTGAATATACATTATTTAACCTCCCCCGAGCAATCAAATGCTAAAATGCCGATCACCGGGCACTTTACCGCGCAACCGCGTCGCCGTTTCGCTGACCCGGATTTCGATATGAGGTTTAAATATACAAACGCCGGCGGATCAATGAATCCCGCGATTTGGAAAAGAAGACGTCCTAATTATACATTCGCACACGTCTTTCGCAAGGCAGTTGGCGCGCTCGCCGCTTTCTCGTAGCGCGGCCAGAATGAATCCGAATCTCTCGACTTTCTCCACGAGCGATAAACAGCCCCGTAGATCCACCAAGAATACTTCTGTCGAGTGTACCGAGTGACGGAATAACTAATTGGTCCATTTTAAGGGACCTTCGTCGGAAGTTCCTACGGATGTCGTCTCGTAAGACTTGACGGGAAAGATGATGTCGGACGAGCGAAACGACGGCGGGCGGAGAAACGGGGACGCCTAATGAAAAGTTTGCTCATCTTTTTGCATTCGACGTCGGAGAACGTCGGCCGGGACACCAACTGGGAGAGGCGGGAGAAGGGGGGGGTTACATAATCAGTCTTAACTCGGGAGGATGTCGCTAATTTGTTCAGGCGCGGAATCACGACGGGCCGACGGAGTTTGCGGCCGGTGACAGCCACGGGCGAGCCTCGGGATGGTCTCCGAGAGTATCGCCGTTGAAAACGGTCGGAAACTTCCCTATCGGGGCGCCCCGTGACGCGGCGTGAGAGAGAGAGAGAGAGAGAGAGAGAGAGAGAGAGAGAGAGAGAGAGGGGGGGGGGAAAGACGGCCCAAAATATAAAACGTGGCTGTCGTGTCCCGCGACAACGGATCCGGGGTCGGCAACTAATTTCGCAAGACCGGTATAAAGAACCGAGATTTCGGTGTTAATTAAAAGTTGCCTAAAACGCCGTTCGCCGGTTGATTATGATCTGAGATAGTCTAACGAGTCTTCTAGGAACTTGTACCTCCTAGCCCGACCGACGATGCGCCTCGACGATACGGACCCCGGCACGAAATCCCGGAATGCTCGCGCGTTTGTACACGATGCGCAATTCTCCACCCCCTCCCCTTCTCTCTGTCTGTTTCCCTCCTGAATCTCTCGCGACGAGAACGCGCTTAAGCGGTTGATCCTATCGTCGTCGCGCTATCATTAGAAGCACGCGCGCACCCGTTGCACGTGATAACCGCGTCGTTCGCGAGGAACGGAGATGTAATGGACGAGTACACAAAATTCCCTATGTGTGTAGTACTTTCCGAAAGTGGAGTTTGGGAAATCGAGAAACCGCGGCGTTGTTGCGAAACATTAATAGCGTTTCATTTATATCGTGTGTCAGTCGCGTTCTAGTATAGACAAGCGTATAATCCGGATTTATAGCGTGCAAGGAAACATTTCAGAGAGAGGGAGGAGGGAGAGAGAGAGAGAGAGAGCAGCGATCCGAAATGGAGAAGCGATTGAAGCTACCGCTGATGAATTATCTCGACAGCCGCATCGCACGCGGCGATACGGCGTCGAGGGAGGCGGGAGGAGAAGAATGGTTTTCATCATTAGTTTTCAACAAAAGTTCTCTAGAACGTTGCATGAGCAAAAGCCGCGCGCGTCATCATTCTTCATCCAGTTAGATCGGCCCTGGGAGGCGTTGACAGGTGAATCGGCCGTAAATTATTATCAATTTCGCCACCGACGATTATTTATAATTGACCCAGATACACGCGCGACACATGTGGAGCGCATTGTTATTTATGACGCTTATGGGGGCGCGCTAGCTTAGCGCGCTGCGCAACACCCCGCGCGGTATCACCGCCAGCTGTTTTGGCGACGCAATTTCCAAGTGATTTATCCCGACCGCGGGGAGATTGATCGGCGGATTTTTGCGGTGTACGCGCGGGGAAGCTCTGTGATACACTACGATTCTTAATCCTCGTCATTGGCGATGCAAAGTTTCGTGGGGGGGGGGGGGAGAGGGGGAGCACGCGCTCCTCGTAAATCGCTACAGCGGCGTTGCGCGCTCTTGGAAAAAAAATAAAACCCGTTCATTTTTATCGTCCTCCATGGCCTTTTCACGTCGCGTCGAGATACGCCCGGTGGATCTCCGACGGGAGCGGCCTGGTCGAGCGCAGTCATCCCGTCGTAACGAGCGCGTCACGCGATTGCCCAACAGTGAAGATACCGAGGTTGGAAAGTACCGTGAAAAATGAGCCTCGGGCGTGGCCGTAGAGCTCGTGATCGATGAACTCGGGCGAATCTCTCGAAAAATACGATCACCCTCGCGCGACAGTAACGCGGTCTTGCGAGGCCCTGATCTCTGACACGCAGCTTTCTCCCGCGCGAGGTGACGCGGCCCGAGTCGCCGCGTTAAGCATCGCCTCGAGGCTCCCCGTCGCCGAAACTCCTGGACCCGTCGGGAAACTGCAAAATGACCGTTCAATTAGGAATCGAATCCACGTGAAAGGATCGAATTAATATGACGTAATTTACGTGCATTTCCATGATCGGAACGGACGTAAAGCGCGATGTAATATCGGCCGTTCGTGGATGATAGCAATCTGATTTCGAGCGGCTATGAAGAGTACATAAACGCACTAACGAGGAAATGACACGTGCTTGAAATTACACCGTGGCGGGGATAGCGATAATCCCTCCTCGTAATTTAATGTTGATATTACGCATAATAACGCTAACAGCGGATAATCACGATCGAGACAATGCATAGAAATGCATCGAACCATTCGCATTGATCAGCGGTACAATAATTCGCGTAAACCGTATTTGCAGCAACTGGCGCAACGTGCATATCGATACACCGGAGGAGGAAAGAAAAGTAATATCGCCGGGGCCGCGACGGGAGTGCCGTAAACCCAGTTAGCGTTCCAGCTAGAGTTTCGTCTTCCCGAGGCCGCCTCGCCTTCCTTTAGGATCGCTATCAATTTTTTAACGCCGATCGATTTTTATCGGCGCCAACCGGTTGCCGCTGAATGTTAGAACGGGATCTCGGCGCGCTGCCACCTTCGGGAAAACGGCCGCGCGCCGTAAAGACGAGTCGCTATCTTGTATCTCTGAGCAGAGCCGGAGCTAAGTAGTCACGGGCATTTCTCATCCGGCTGACACCCGCTCGTTCCTCTTCGCCCGGAGACAGGGCGGAGAAAAAGAGCGAGGGGGCGCGACTAAACGGCGACGCGCCGTCCCACTATTAGGAGCAACCCCGTGGTAAATTCGATTAAATTCGAGGAACAGATCGGACTGCTATTGAATCGCAATCGCTGCGCTTTGATCTTCGTTACATTCACGACTGCAACTCGATTTCATTTCGTTGCGGCTCCAGCTCCGGCCCCCCGGTCCCCCGGCCCCGCGTAACGGGATGAAAACATCGGGGATATAATTCGAGGACCCATCGATAATGGCGCCGATGGATCGGACGCGATAAAGGGTCCCTGGTCCGGGGATTAAGATACGCGAGCCGTCGATCGGACGGATTAAAGGATCACAAAAAGCGAGTGCCGCGCGTCTCGTGTTACGAGTCGAGCCGGATTAAAGCACCTCGTCGGAGGCGAGGTGCGATCGGAGAATTTTTCCTCCGAGTAATTATCGATAGCTGTACGCTTCTTTCGCCTCGCAACGAGAACTGGAGTGGAGAGTGAGAGAGCCTTTGCACGCGCGCACCGAGCGCATTTCCGCGCGGCGAAAAATCCCGGCGTCCCGAATCCCGTTGTCGTTGCAACGCGCGCGATTTATATACATGGCGATTTAATTATCTTCCCACGGTTGCCGGCAACGGTCCCCGTTGCCCGTGGAAATCTCGTTACAACAGGAGATGTTGAAGAAACGCGTGTGCCACGTAGGCGCGCAGCCGCGATTTGTCATAGCGCTTTCCGCAGCGCGACGCAAAGTGACTAATGCTGATTAGCTGCCGAGCGATCTGAGTATATCCAATTACGTCGTCGCTCGCGTGTCCAGCCTCCCCTCGCCCGTTCGCCTTAATCCCGCGGAATAATTTGCTTCCGCGCGGTCCGTCATGCGCCGTCAGCGAAACAGGCGGCGAGCCCGCACACGTAGCCAGCCGAAAGTGCGTTCGCGCTGACGATTTCTGTCCCTCTTCCCCTTTTCCTTTCCTTTCTTTTTTAATTCTTATTTAAACTATGCGCCGAAACAATACGGAGGGAATTTTCTTTTAGAATGTATTCTGAAAATCATGTAATCGTGGGACAATATGGCATTTTGAAGAACTTTATAAGTGTTTTTTGAAATTTTATTGTACCATACATTTTAATAACATGTTCTTGGTGCAAGAAGTCGGTATGTTTGAAACATTTTTTCGTTGAATATCATTTTTGCAATGTGTATAATGAATAAATAATACAAAGTATAAATTTATATTATGTGAACATTTAAAAATTATTTCTCAAAGAGTCAATTTTACATAATAATTTTATTATAAGTAGATGAACTTGGAATTGTCTTGAATCTTTATTCAAGGAGAATCAAATCGGTCCCGGACAGTTGTGACATGTCTCTTGTAAGTATAGTTACGCGGAGATAATTTTCTTTTAAAATTTACTCCGAAAATTATGTAATCATGGGACAACGTGGCATTTTGAACAACTTTATGAGAGTCTTTTGAAATTTTACCATACACTCTACTAGTAAATACTGAGTAAAATTGCAAGTAAAATGTATGACAAATTTTCAAACAAGTCTCATAAAATTCTTCGAGATGTCATGTTGTCCCACGAACACACGATATTCAGGATAGATTTTAAAAGAAAATTCCGTGTATGGGAGAGTGTCGTGAATTAAAAAATGGCTTCGCGCGACGTTCTAGCACACGGGCGGCGCGTAAATCTCGGACCGAGAAACGACGAATCAATTAGTCCGCCAACCGATCCGTTAAATGATTTCGCCGCGGTCGAATCGATTCGCCGAGACGTCCGCGACGGGTCCGCCGGCGCCCTTTATCGCCCTCCCCCGGGAGAAATCGCGTAATCATCGCGCGTCAGCGTATCCTCGCTGGGATCGCGTCGGTCTCGTCGATCCGCAGGACCACGGATATCCAAGCGACTGTCCCCCATTGTGTTCCTCGCGCGACGAAGAGATAAAGTTGACTTATTGTCGGACGAATCTCGAGATACGAACACGAACGAAACGTCGGCCCGCGGTGTCGGGCCGTTATTATCGCACGTTTCTTCTTCCCTCGTGCGTGTATGCTTTTTTTTTTAAACTCGCACCGATCTGTTAAACGGACGATGTACAACGATATGTTAAGGAGTAATTATATATAATAATTATAGCTCGCGCGCCAATAAATTAGAAGCCGAGGAGAAATCTAACACCTCATCGTTAACTTATCGAGGAGTATCGAGTCAATTACAGCAACGAGATCAGTCGTGCGTTACATCGGAGATGCCAGAACTCTCACTTTGAATGTCTCTCTGGTCTGGGCTTCGCGATCGCCGGCGTCCGTCTGGCTCCTCCTGGAAGCCTTATTATAACGTGCTTCTCACCGGTGCGCAACGGTACTTCCACCACACGACGATGATAATATTATCAAGCGGGCCGAGCCGTCGGACGTGCAAATTATATATTGTCGAGCTAACGATGCCCGGCGCGGCGTTCGCTCTCGACCGTTTTCCGCGGCGGTGCCTCCGTGCATTAGGGCGGATCGCGCTTTCTAATCCGCGTTCGACATCGCGTACGAGCGACTCGGCAACCCGTTGTTTGATCGTCCCGGCGAGAGCACCGGTCCCGATCTCGCGGGTATCTTCGACCGCCGAACCCGCCGCACAAAGACGCTCCTCGCAGCTGCGCTCTCTCCAACGAGATTACCGGCAGCCTTGCGAATCCCACCCGTGTCCGAGTTCTCACGCGTGTCTCTTGCCTTTAGTCTTATTTAATTAATTTAAAAGCGGCTCTTCTGGATCGAAAGGAAAACTCTTTCGACCTACGGCCGATTTGCCGTTTGACAACCGCGCTCTCGAGAATGCCGGGACGTTGACACCTTCCTCTCTCACGGCGGCCCGTCCGTTCCGCCGTGTTCCTCGAGCATTGTGTCCTTTCGCGGTCTCCACGGCGTTATGCGCCGGACAATAACCGCCGATGTCAAGGGAAAGAGAGAGGAGAACAGGGCCTCGGTCGACCGTCGTCGATGCCGCGCTTCGGACAATGAGCGATCGCCGCGCGATGGATCGTCTTTTAATTCCTCACTCCCGCGGCCCTTTTTTCGCGAACCCCGGCTCGCTGACCGGCGTCGGTGAAATGGAGCGTGAAACTATAGCGTGTCCCGTTCGCCACGAATCGCTTCACCCCGTTGATCCCCCACCGTCTGCCGTGCATCTTTCTCAGCTCTGCAGCGGCATGCGAGCATGGCGCTTTCGCGAAAAAATGCGATCCTCGGCGGCTGAGCGAGCCTGCAACGAAGGGCGACGCTTCGGGACAGCCGTGTCGAACGCGCGCTTCAAGTAGAGGGTGGGGCATAAACAACTGACGGTTTTTGGAATAATCTGAACACTGTGTGCTTGGTCAAAGATACATTCTGATTATGCTGAAAGATACACAATTGCATGGAGTTTTAGATGACACGTTCGCTTTTGAAAACTAACGTCCGTGAGATGTCCACTCTGATTTTCCACACACTGTTCCATCCTGGTAGGAACGGAATGCATTACTAGCCGTAGAATGTTCTGTGGGATCTCCTCTATGGCCATACGAATGCGCTGCTTCAGCTGCAAGATGGTTGCTGGACGTGTTTCGTACACCTTACTTTTCACAAATCCCCACAAGAAAAAGTCTGGCACTGTCAGGTCTGGTGAACGGGCGTGGGCCACTGTATGTCACCATACCGTGAGACAAGACAACCTGTACCACAAACAAAAATAAACCAAAACCGTCAGTGAACCGTGTCATCTGAAACTCCATGCAACCGTGTGTCAACGTGACCAGAACTTATCTTTGACCAAGCGCAAAGTGTTTAGATTATTCCGGAAACCGTCAGGTGTTTATGCCCCATCCTGTACTTTATGTTGTAAAGACGTTCCTCGAAAATCTGTATTCTTTAACGTAGTCGCGCGGCAGTTGTTTAATTTACCGCTTTGCAGTCAATTTTCGCGTGGGCGAAAATGTCGAGGTATATCGATAGCTTTAGAGTAGATAATTGAAAACGAGGGGCTTTTCACGAGTTGAACATGGCGAGGCACGCTTTGTGCTAGTTCGGCTGGGCAGATTCAGAGGGTGCAAAGGGTAACGTTACATATCGACGGGATATACGAGACTTTGGCCTTTTGCGCGCGATCAACGTGCCGAGTAAAATGGAAACCACACGAATGTACACGGTCAGGAGTATGAAGGCCGGTGATCTCTCGTGCATCGAGAGCTTCGGTACAAATTATAATGCGGTTCGCTCGGAGCACGTGAATGGCGCGTCCTTTACGAAAATACAGATTCCCATTTAGATGCACTGCCGATTCAATCGGGTCTCGTCGGATCGTTGAAGATGTACAGGACTCATTTCTTTATAAATACAGAACTCTCCGCGGCTTCCACATATTCGAATTCTGAAAACCTACCATGTAGGAAAAGAGATTTAAGGCGAAGGTTATTCTTTTGAAATCTGCGAATGCAAATATTATTCTGAAAATACTGTTTATTACTATCTTTTTTACTACGCGTCGAAGAGATCGTCTTGCGCTCAGTCTCCGAGATAAATTTTCCAAAATAAATTTAAAATAAATTATTCAGACGCTAACATCCTGTCTCTAGTCCTGCATATTCCTTTGTATTTATTGGATATTGGCCTTTTAAATTTTATTAATTGTTAAAGTTCATTCTGTTTTGTATTTAATCTTGCCGGCTTGATATTTTTGAGATTATTTACGAACCACTCGGGAAACCACCACTCAACGCCTGTATTTCTTCCTGCTTTTCCTCTTTTGTTTTATGTTTACGTAGCACATGCGGCGAATACATGTATAATTTTTCCCCTGAGACATGCCATATAAAATACCAAGTGCAAAATATAAAATTTTACAGCCGCGCTTCCGTAACGAGCGTATCTGTGCGATCTTTATTTGAAATGAGGATCGCGATTTTCCACACCAGTTACTTTTGTAGAACTGGCTCTCTTCATCTCTTTATTAAAGTTAACTCTACCATATACGCTTACGAACAAATCTCGCAGTAGCGGTACACAAACGAGACGCAGTGTGCGTTAAACCATCCACAAATATCGCTACTCGAAGTCAGCTGTCGGACGTGCTTTAGTCATTCGTCAAATAATTACCATTTTAATTAATTCAGGAAAATTATGCTTATTTTTTTAACGCGAGTACTTTAACGTCTACATAAACAAATGATAATTACGCGTTCCTTTTTTTTCGTTTAATTCATAAACTCTTTACTCCTGTACTCTATACATAGATCTCGTTATCATATTAAATTAATTTCGCTTTGTGTTCTATTTTACATCGTTGCGTTAATATCCGCGTGCCGAGATTATATTAAAGTGGAAGTAAATACCATAATCGGTTTTGCGTATCTATGTATATATACAAAAGGACGTATAAATTATTATGTACAAAGGAATTGAACGGGCTATTACATACTTCTAATAATCTCGCGTTTAATAAAGCGGCGGGACAGCCCCGATGCAATCAATTATCCGCGTGTTATTGGGAATTTATCGTTGACGATTCGCATAAAATCCGCGCGTAAAATATCTGCGCGTTACAAACATTCCGGGCGCTTTCCTTTTTTCCCCCCGCTCGGGACTTGCTCGTTCGTAGCCACTTGCCGATGCTATCAGCCCACGTAATGCGGGGCATAATATACGCTGAGTGCCGATCGTTGTTGATCGCATAAATAGCGCGCACCGGAAACGCCGATCGGCGTCATCGGGCCGCGCGGACCGTTAAAAGTACCAGTCGCATAAAGATATCGCGGCGGGAACGCCAATACTCTCTTTTCGAGGAACTTCGCCGCCAAAGTAACGAGTGTATACGGCGGTGAGCCGCGAAAAACGTCCGCAATCGGGTAGAAGCGGACCATTTCGAATCGCTCGACTAGTTTATATTCAAGAGTTCCGTTAATTCGTCGCGCTGCTGCTGCTGCTGCTGCAAGACGACGACAACGCTGGGGGCTTCGGATTATCCAGTGGAGTTGGAGTGCGCTGGCGCCGCCGTTGTGGCATAAAGTTGGTAATCCGGACGCGGCGTAAACTAAATGCATAAGTAAATCCGATACTTTGCTCCGTCGTTCTCGCCGGGCGGAAGGAGGGAAGAGTGGTGGATCAACCGGTGGAAAGGAGAGAGAGAGAGAGAGAGGGAGAGAGAGAGAGAGAGGGGGGGGGGAGGAAGGAGAAAAGGAGGGAGGGAGAGACGCGCACCAATGCATTGTACATCGTGAAACGTATCAGTAACAGGAAATGGGTGTTCGGTGTATTATAAAAAAAAGAAAGCCTGCGCGCAAAATTCAATTTCCTGATATATTTTTTTAATAATCTTTTACCACAAAGGAGACATCTTTTTCAATAAAGTCGTATATTTGTGCGATTCGAGGGCGGTGGGAGATTTACGTTTGGGTGCGCCGCGTGAAAACGTTCGCGGTACCAAGTCGAAATGTCGCTTCTGCCCGGACCGTAAGCTTCTCCACGTTGAATTAAGTCGATTTAATTGACGACAACAGGATTTTGAGCGGCCAAAAGTAGCAGCTCTCGATTTTATTATACAATATTATAAAACATTAAAACGGATGAAATTTTACCGTAACAACAACAAAATCCGAAGGGGATCCTGAAGCCGTCTGTTTTATCGACATTCTTCGTCAGACGTAATCTTTTAATTGGCTTTATAGATATGCAAAACTTTTTTACGGAATTAAAGTACGCAGCCAAATCTAGACTATGCTGGTCAACTTTATATCAAAAACGAAAAAAAATGTTTAATTTTATTAATGTTTAGTACACTTAATATATGCTTGACACAAGAATTCTACAATAAATATATACAAAATGAGACCAGCATATTCTAGGGACAACATATAGGAACAATATCGTGCAATTAGAACTAAGATTAATAGTCTAGAAAAAAAGATTACTTGTAATAAACGCAAGTCCAGAAATCTAAATCTAGAAGAAGAGAAAAAGAGCAGCAGGCTTTTTCGAGAGAGGTCGCTGCCAAACACATCTGTCAGATTGTCAGTAAAGCCATGCTGTTGACGATGCTAGAATTCGATCTAAAATCTCGGTCTGACCAATGTGTAACTAACAAAAGCTGCTTTCGTAAAAGTTGCAAATTGATTGGCTATAAATATCTCGGACTGAGTAGAACTTGGAATTAAAAATGTCGATAATTGACATTTCGAATTCCGTCTCCTGTCTTATCGACACCGACCGAGCTTGCCAGCGGCTTTAGGATCCCCTTAACGCAAATAGAAACTTGGTGGTTCTACGTAGAAACTCTGAAGATTATACAGCACCGAGAGGGAGAGACTAGTTGGTCTGCTCAGAGCGCATCAAAGGGAGGACATAAAATTTTTAAGCGTTCGAGAGTAAGGGGGAAATTCGTTCTCGTACGTAGATACACGATGACGTGCACGAGCGAGCCCGGCCGCTGCCAGACTTATAATTTCGCCATTCCGCG
Organism: Vollenhovia emeryi; assembly: GCF_000949405.1. Taxonomy (NCBI): domain Eukaryota; kingdom Metazoa; phylum Arthropoda; class Insecta; order Hymenoptera; family Formicidae; genus Vollenhovia; species Vollenhovia emeryi. The sequence goes on from NW_011967128.1 coordinate 433,194, forward strand.
GCGATAGCTACTTTCCAGCGATCGCCGGCGTCGCGTTTTATGCGCTTGGAAACGTTCCGAGACGGTGGCGTTGCAAGATGATCTTGTAGGAAAACGCGAGTCGCGGTGCAGGCGGAAGCGAGCGAGGGAGACTTGAAATACGACAGCGGAAAATCAGGAGGCACTCCGCGACGCTCCTTAAGTCTCTTTCCAGATTAACGTCGATGACGTTAAAGCGGCTTTAATCGCCTGCTAAGTGCGTGCCTTATTTAGCGCGGTTGTTTCACGGAAGTGCGAGAGTGCGGAATGAAATGAGGGTGAAATGGCGGGGAAAAGAATTGCGCCGCGATTAAATTACCAATAAAATTCCCATTTTACGCGGGGTTGTATGTTCGAGATAAACGGCAACGATTCTTAAATTGTGTGTCTCGTGAATCACGCGTGGCTTTATTGTTATCGTGTACACGGCAATACACGTGAGTAAATATCGCAGGACTTAACAGAAAAGAAGCCCGTAATTGCGGAATAAAAGACTCGGAAAAACTATCGGGGGCAAGATTTGTGGCAACGAGCAATAAATACAGGCGGCATTCAACTAGCGCATTGATCGCGCTACGATTGTGAGGTATGGCGATAATATTTTGATTAGCGAGACGGAGGGCAATATCGGCCGTTAATATCGCGATTAATATCGCCCTGACGATTAATTTCGAGCGCGGTAAATGTTTCGAAATTTCCGCGTAATTAGCCTTTTTCGCGAAAGTATAATTTATGTATGGATGAAACTGCGCTTTTCTCCGCGGAACGGACGCCGTCCTGGCTTATTTAGCATGCTTTTGTTGCGGCGTGTTGCACAATCTCATCTGGAAAGCACTATGAGCCGCGGAATGGCCCGTGATGTGTTTTTAATTAAATGCCTATTTAATTAAACCATTTAATTAAGGCCTCATAAATGTCGGCCGCTCACAATAACGCCGATGCTCTCTGCTCCCCCCTCCCCTCTCTCTTGCATTTTAAACGCTGCTCAGAGCAGACATCGTTAACCTATTGCTAATAACTTTTTCTCATTTTATCACTTTTGCCGAAAGGGTAGAAGCATTTCGCCGGCGTTTAAGGTGTCAGCGTAAGCGAATTTCAATTTTTTTACATTGATTTTATTACACTCCGGAGTTCGCCGGTTGCGGCGAGGATCGCAGGTGCGAAGATTTTATTGCAGGATTCACTGGAGAATCATGCAGTCTGATCTTCATCCCGGTTCTCTCTTTCGCGCTTTACGATGATCCTGGAAGAAGATAATTAAGCGGAAACGGGCTTAATCGCGAACGATAAAGCTCGGCGCGGTCAAGAGCCGGCGATTCTCTCGCGAATATCTCGCGAGAAATTGGGTCGGCCGGCACGGCCCTTCGCACGCAGTCACGCGCTCGCAGGTGCAGGTTTATTGACGATTAATTGACGGAGCCTGCAAGCGAGGGGCCCGTTTTCTTTTCTCACGGGGCCCCGCGGGCCTCATTGAAAAGAATCGAACGGTGCGCGCCTCGCTGCACGTGTCTCGAGCGTGTCACGGGCATTGATTTCGGGCTACGCCATGGTGATTCGATTATGTTATACGCCCGCGTAACGACGGCAGGCGCGTCCGCGTACGCGTGAAATGATGCCGCGCGGTTGATAAATACGACCGAACGGCACAATCGAACCAGAACCGTAAATTCGCTCCTTCGTAATTTATCGCGTGTTTGAGCTGCGAGTTATCCGGCACGCTGCAAGTTATACGAAACATTAAACAAATCGAATGAGCGTTACACCGCTCTGAAAATGACAGTGGCATTCCGATCAACCGGTCTGCGCTGTTTGTCATCCAATTAAGACCGAGGGTTTTGTAACGCCCCGTATTTAACTACCGGCTCGGAAACATCATCCCGACGTCCCGATGTCGTTTTAGTCTAATCGACGTGTATCTTGGCTACCGTCCAGAAAGTCGCGAACAATTGGCACGGGCCGCGCGCGACTCTGCCAGCCAAACGGCGATGAATAATCGCAGGAATTTAATTACGTCGGATAACCCTCCCCCTCCACCCGCGCGCGCGGAATATTGCGCATAAATCTCGAATGCGACGAAGACCAGGTGATTCGCTTAATTGAGACTGCGCCCGTCGTACGCCGTTCGATCTCCTGTAGGCGCGGCCGGCCGGACGACAGCAACATCGCTCAACTAAGCGAGCTCCGTTCCAAAGCCACGACCCAAGAATTCTCTCTCTTAAAATTTACTCTGAAAATCATGTAATCGTGGGACGTGGTATTTTGAAGAACTTCAGGGTTAAGGCCGAATCAGACCAGCAATTGTCGACACGAATTGGGATTGGCGATTGGCGATTGTCTTCTAGCCAAGGAGAGCGAAGCAGCCAGCGATTTAATTGACTCTCTCATTGGCTAGAGGACGATCGTCAATCTCCAATCGTCAATCTCAATTCGAGTCGGCAATTGCTAGTCTGATTCGGCCTTAAGGTGAACCAAATGCGGATCAACAATTTGATGAGTCGCTAACGAGCGACATTTTAAAGTAATTTACTTAAATTTTGCTCTTTTATATATTTGCAACTTTATGCTATATTGTCGATGTCATAAAAGGCATCGACGTGTTTTTACGTCGGTTATGAGCGACTCGTCAAATTGTTAATCCGAATTTGACCATCTTGTTCCACGATTACATGATTTTTTAAATAAATTTTAAGAAATCAACTCGCAACTTTTCCGTAAAAAGTTGCAGGTTGATTGGCTACGCATTTCTCGGAACTGGAACTTGGACGCAGTTCTTAAATCATGGACACGAGGCTTAAGAATCTCACGGCGCGAGCGCGACTTTCGCGGCGTGTTATCTCCAGCCCGTCGAAATTCTGATAACCGCCGCGACTCGCTCAGCGCGCGCCTTCGACGCCTGACCTCCTGGAATTAAGGACGACGAATGGCACGGCTCCATTGATTACCGTTAACCCCGCCGGTGGAACATACCGCCGAGGCGAAATCTCGCCGCGCGCGTCCCGTTATGCGATTGATAATGCTCGTTGGCGCGCGCGCGCGCGGGTCGATTTATTATGCGCCGTCTATGCGATGTAAATCACACCGCGCCGTCGCCGCCGTGACGAAAATATCTGGCTGTTTCGCGCGATAATCTTGGTGTGCGTGTGCGCGGCAGCGTGCGGCGTAATTTATCTCGCGCGCGTAATCCATCGCGATCGAATTGTCGGGGATAAATCGGACCGCGACACATCCGTAGCGACGCGTATTATTGCGCGAAAATCCGAAAGATGAGCGCACCGCGTCCTGTCGGCCCCGATTGTCCGAGGGAATGTTTGCGTTCATCTCGACGCAGATCTCCCGGCGACGGCCCCGCAAAATTTTTGGTGCGACGGGAGAACCCGAGTAGAAATGAAATCAGGGATACCTTATGTATGGTCAGGGCCTGATAGAGAGAAAGTAAGGAATGCCCTAATTAGGAATCCCTGACATGTGCCTGATCCGGTGTGCCTGATTCCCTCATAGGGTTTGATAAACGTTAACCTGAATATATAGTACTAGTACCACTCACTACCGCGACGTGACGACCGCGCGTTAGTCTTTCTCGTCAGTAAAAATCATCCCGTATTAGTATAAGAGGCGAGCCGATATGATGCGGCAGCGAGTTGTCTGGATCATGGATAAACTTCAATGACCTGAATATATTGTACTTTTGATGACTATGTAATGCCCAATAGCGAGTTGTCTGGATCATGGATAAACTTCAATGACCTGAATATTCTTTTGATGACTATGTAATTCCCAATAGCGAGTTGTCTGGATCATGGATAAACTTCAATGACCTGAATATACTTTTGATGACTATGTAATTCCCAGTAGCGAGTTGTCTAGATCATGGATAAACTTCAATGACCTGAATATACTTTTGATGACTATGTAATTCCCAATAGCGAGTTGTCTGGATCATGGATAAACTTCAATGACCTGAATATACTTTTAATGATTATATAATTTAACATAATTTAAAAATTAGTTTAAAAAATAGAGTTTTTTAAGAGGAAGCCTATTGATACCCTACTTATTACCTCCCTATTAGAAATTGTAAGTCGCAACAAGGGGCAAGTCATGAGGTGTCTTGATAAGGAAATCCTGATTAGGCAATTTTTATTCTCGACGACACATTTACGGTCAGGGCCCTATCAGGGCTGCTTGATGAGTGCCTGATCAGGCATTAGGGCATCCTTATTAGGCCCCTGTTAGGACTCTACTAAAACTTCTGCTCGGACAGTGCCATCGGTGTCATCGGCGATCTGGTAATTTATATGATTAAAGTTTATAAGAAAATAAGCTCGCCAGTGTGCCAAGAAAATTGTCAAGAATTGAGGAATGGGGAGAAAGAGAGAGATAATTGATCAACTGATTACATTGATTAAAGATTCACATAAATATGTAAAGAATATTAAATAAGCTTCTTAGAAGCCGAACGGATTATCTGCATACGGAGAAAATTTTTTCTTAATCTTGAAAAATTATATAATCGTTGGATAGTGTGGCATTTCCAAGAATTTAAAAAAATTCTCATAAAGGTCTTGAAAGTGCCATGTTGTCCCACGATTACACGATTTTCAGGGTAAATTTTAAGACAGAATTATCCTCTGTGCATAAGATAAAACGAAGAAGAGATTGATGAAAAATTGATTGCAAATGAATCGTGCATCCCGGTAAATTTCGCACAAACAGAGTTTGGCTTTCGAGAGGCTGAAACAATAGCCGAGATTACGAACACTTAACGATCCCGGTCTCGGGCCGGTATACGCGGAAGGAGCCGCAGCAGGCGTCTAACAAAGGATAGGGCAGCGTGTGCCGACACACGCGCATTCAACACGCGGGGTCGACGACGTGATCCTGGACGGGGGCAGTAACGCGACGGGGGTCGAAGACCGACCGTATCACGCCTCCGCGCACACGGTCAACCACCAAGGAGGAGGCCGGGCTAATTCCATTACACCCTTTGTTGTTTACCGCACCCGGGGGTCGGTCGTCGCCGTCGTCGGCAGCGGCGGTCGCCTCTCTCCACCCTTTACGAGTTTCGCGCGCGAGGGAGATCGCGTGCATTACGCTCGCGCGAACGTCCGTCCGACGACGACGGGCGTATCGTTGGGCCGCGGGGAATTCAGATCGTGCGGCCTTTCGCGTAATACGCGCGGCGTCTCGTGGCTCGCCCATCTCGCTTCTCTCTCTTTTTCTCCTTTCGCCCCCGGTCACGAGAACTCGCGTTATCCCGCGCCGCGCCGATTCGCGTGCCACGAGCCGACGGGGGAGGCGCGCGCGGTCTGACTCGCGTTCACGTCCGCTCCCCCGAAACCGCGCGCGTCCTCCCGTCCAAGGGAAGACGCGCCAAGTACTTACCGTTCGTGCCAAGAAGTTCTTCGAGCGTCTTTCGAGACAGGCGATCGCGATAAATTTCCCGCTGCAACGGTTATTCTATCCTCCGTCTAGTCTTTTCGTGAAAATAACACGTGACTCTTAAATGTTTTATATCGTGAGATAACGACGTTCTAATTTTTCATCCTTTTAAACTTTGAAATTGCGACGGTTCATTGTACGATAATGCAGCGGGTTGTCGTGAAACGAATCGCTCAGACTTTTCTCACAATTCGTAACAACTCGCCGTACTCGCATCGGCCGAATTTATATCAGTCTGACGCATTCGCGCATTCATATTCGCGTTATTCGACGAAGCTAGTCGAAAGGGAAATTGGACGCGGTTCTGCAATGCGGAACCAACTGCGAAACCTCACTTTTCTGCTTGGGGGCAAATTTCGCGAGACATTAGAAATAAAATTCCGCGCCAACGTTATCTCAAATACGAACTATTGGATCATCTCGTAAGTAATGCGGTTCTTAGAGTTTACTTTTTCAACAAAAAATTTGATCCAAAATATATGCCATTGTTACTTACAATTTCTTCCCATCGTAATTTTCAATTCCCGGGCGATAAAAGAGTTTGAGCTGAAAAATTAATCAAGCTTCTTTTTACGTCGCGTTATTTATCGGATCTAATATCAGGTTGTCGCACGTGAAATGACCGTTTTCGCAGATTTGGTAACATTGGTGACGTTTTCATACGTGAAAACGAACAGGACGAGATTAAAGTGACAACCCTGATCTTCGAAACCTATATTTCATTTTTGTCATTAATCACTGTCAACGTTTTTGTGACCAGTTAACTTGAAATAAGAGCCAAATACGGGTAATTTTTTTTACGAGTTTAAACTAGGACATAATGCAGCAGAAGTAACCAGAAATATCAACACGGCACTTGGAGGAAGCGTATTTGTATTTTGTGTAGACCTGTGTGTATAGTGGTGGATAGAATGGTTGCAACGGATTTTTTTAAAATGAGTTCAGGACCGTGCATTTAGATTTAGGGTTACGTTTCCAAATCTTCTTCTCCGATGGCCACATTCCGAAACCATTTTGAACATTTTCGATCTATTTCTCGCGTAAATTTTCCCCCAGAAAAAAATATCTTGGAGCGTAAACCTGAATGGCATTCGTAAGACGAAGAGAACCAGAATATAGCTATAACGGAAACACACATTTTTATACTTCAATCACTTTATTTTAATGAAAAAAATGCTCGTTTTGTAATGGTCATTGAGTAAAATATTCCACGGAGAAAAACATTTTGGAATGTCAACCTAAATCTATAATGAATGCGCGTTCCTAAACTCATAAAAACAGTGTTGCAACCACTCTGTCCATCACTGTACAAGTTAGACGAATGGGGGATGATGCGAGGAGAAAAAGTAGCAGTGAGGGAGCGGTTGTCCGCGGATTTATTTGAAGGCCGATAACCACGTGAAGCGCGTTTGGTTCAAACAGGTGAGTCGTTCAATTCCCGAACGATTCTTCAACGCACAACGATGAGAGTCGATACCGATGCATCGCGTGTGCAGTCAACGGTAAACGTGCACGCGACTTCGCAGTTGTTCCTCCTTGCCACTTCGTTCAGTTCTGCCTTCTCCGCGGCCGCGCGGGGGAAAGGGAGGAGCCTATCCTTAACTAACGCGGTTAATTATTCCGTGGGATGAATTTATTGATTCGACGCAGATCGTTTGTTAATTATGGATGGCAGGGGAGAGGGTGGGCGATTGGAACCGTTCGATAATCGATCGAATGGGATGCAAAGCTCGGGACGCGAAGCTTGGGATGCGCGACGCGACGCAACGGATCCCACAGCGATTGGAGGGCCACTTAGTTGAAATGGGTCTGGGGGAAAAACAGGATTAGCAAAGGGGGATATATATCGTCGCCTACGGCATCGCGAAACGGGAACAACGACGAAGTTTCCGAATCGAGGCGCGCGAGCACCGGGGCTTTATTGTGTCGCTAATGGAAGGTACGCGGACGTGGCTTTTTATAATTGAAGTCGGAAACTTCGTCCGGCTGAGAAATAATGTAGATATCTCCGTTACACAGCGGCGCCGATGAAACGAACGGAAATCTATCGTTTATTGTTGCGTGGAAAAATCACGTGGATTACGGAATCGACGATAACGAGACGATTAACGCTCGGTACAGTCGACAGTCGCGTAGAATATTATATATATCTATACACATATATATATTTGCTTCGTGTATCGCGGTACATTTTAATTGCAGCAGCAGTTACGCGGCTTCATTTATGCGAATCGAGAACACTCCGAGCCGCATTCGCGCCTGGGCGTGTTCGATCGCTGTAATAGAAACACTTACGCACGGCACGGTTCATTAGCGGCGAGCGAAACTGCAGCCGTATAACTCCCACGAGTTCTGCAATTGTTTCCCGGCTAATTGTCTTATCGAGCCGAGCCGGCCGATCCGCACCGGATCGTTTCGCTTGGCGTCGTCGCGTTACAACGCACTGTAAAAGTCTGTCGGGTAATCGAAGCGCTCGGCGCTCGAACGGCAGAAATACGACTCGCTCTTTCCCCGTCGCGCCTTAAAAAGCGACGACGGAACCTCGGGGCAATTATTTGCTAAGTTTTCGATATTATTCGTGGGTGCAAGAGCGAAACATCGCCGCGCTTCCAATGGCGGAAGTCGCTTTATGATCGACCTGTAAATCGTCAGTTGACTCTTTCCTAATCGAATTGTGAATTATGAAATAAAATATTGCTGCGGTCTATTTTCTCGTATCAATGAACTCGTATTAGTTTTCGTTAGTTTTATATAGTCAATCGTAGCCAATTATGAAATGAAATGGTGCAGCCAATATTGCTGCAGTCGATATTTTCATGTCTACGAAAACGTATTGGTTTCCTTTAGTTTTATATACGGAGAGAAATTTTACTACACATTTTACTAATATACACCCTCAGAAAGGATTTCTGTTACTGAGACAAAAAATATTCTTGACGCATTTGTATTTCTCACAACCTCATTGAGTATAAAAATAAGACAGTCTCAAAGTAAAATAAATAATTCTTATTCTTCTCTATCGATTTAAAAAAGATTGACTTACTGTATTGAGACAACAGTAACTTATATAAATATAAGTTTAGATATTCTTGCGTCTAGTATAAATTTTCCATCCTTGGCACCACGATATTCGACAAAAAACGACACATACTATCATTTTATCTTGATTTTAGAATTTTTCATTTAAGATTAAAATATTCCTTTCTGGATAATAAATGTGATTGACGCTATATCGATTATATTTTATGATACATTGAAGTGTAATAGCGTTGGATCTGGAAAATTTTTCTGTGGGTGTACACTTTACCAGTAGAATGTATGATAAAATCTCAAAAAACTCTCACAGAGGTCTTGAAAGTACCATGTTGTCCCACGATTACATGAATTTCAGAGTAAATTTTAAGAGGAAACTCTCCGTGTATAGATATTTATCATTTGTATAGGAAACTATGGTCGTTATAACTTAACGCTTTTACGTATAGGTATTTTCATATGTATTTAGAACCGTCTCGCGGCAACACATAATAGTATCCCTCTTTCACTTGTTGTTACGGTTCGATGGTGAAAGATATTACGAAGACAATCAGGGTTCATAGAATTATAATTCCCTTGAAGTACAAGTATATCTAGGTGGATAAAGATAAGAGAAATGTTTATGAAAACTTAGCAATGCAAATTACTATACATATCTGCAATAAAAATAATACGCAGAAAATTCTTAAACTGCATTTTTCTGATTCAACATGTTTTTACGAATCGCTTATCCGTCACGTAATATGCATAGAGACACGAATGAAAATTTTTTGTTTTGTTTAATTATATCGGAATTAAAGTTAACAATTTTGAAAATGTTATGGCGCAGAGCGTTCTTGAGACTGCAAATGCCTCCGACGAGAGATCGCGACGAATATCACGCTTAGTAAAACGCGACTAAAACGAGGATTATTGTTAATAAGTCGCATACTAATAGTCGAGCAAACTGGCAAGAGATCAATTTATTAAGAAAAAAGCTGCAACCAGATTAAGGCCGAATCAGACTAGCAATTGCTGACTCGGATTGGATTGCGATTGGTGATTGACGATTGTCCACCAGCCAATGAGAGTCGATTAAATCGCTGGCTGCTTCGCTCTCATTGGCTAGAAGACAATCGCCAATCCCAATCCAGTCCGGGTCGACAGTTGCTAATCTGATTCGGCCTTTACAGGTCCTTATCAAGTAAAACATACTTATGTTCTAAGAAACATCAAGAATTCTCTGAGAACTCTCAGAACATAACTGTATTTTACTTGATGAGGGCTCGTAATTCGTCGAAACGTTGCAAGTTTTTTTCTGAGAAGGAAACCGCTGACCAAAATCTTGTACACCAATGCCCACTAATGCCCAGTGGGCATTACTTTATCTTATTTCTTATGTTATTCATCTTGTTTTATCTTATTTTATCTTTATAATGCCCAGCAAGACCTAATGCCCAAATTAATGCCCAAAAAATGCCCAGTAATACCGCAAATCTGTTCACCACAATGCCCTCGGCGATTTAACCCTCGCTCTTTTCTTAATAAATTAATCCCTTGCCAGTTTGGTCGACTATAAGTATGCGACTTGTTTTTATTCATTACTGGCGACAATAAGCACCACATTATTGGTTATAATTGCTAAATTGCAATTCACAGTGAAAAGGACCAAGCGATCGATCTCTCTTTCGGATTGCCCTGATTTTGAATGCGTGTGCAGAGTCTATTCACAGAAATGCCCCGAGCTCTTGCTGCGCCTGCGAGAGTATTGCGGCCGCCTATTTGTCGCGTCATCCGGTCGTGCAATCCGACATGGTATCGCGCGAAAAAGCAAGATGATCGCCAGGCTCGCATAATCGAGGTGAGCGGGAGAGTACACACGCGTGCAGAGAAATCACGCGCGGGCTTCGCGAGCGGACAGTGCGGGCGGAAAGCGGGCGTTCGGTCGTGTCTCGCGACCGCAACGGGCCGCCGTCGCGGATGATTTACGCGATTCAAATGGACACGATTCCGCATTAGCGACCCACCATCCGCGCGATAATTGAGCGTCCCGCGCGGTGTGCTGAAACAATACCGCGTGACGTATTCGCGGGCGCGAGGGAACCTCCCTCCGCCGTGCGCTGTGATATGCGACTTTGCGAGCGAGTAATTTTTGTCGGACACGTCGGAAGTTCGCGTCTGTTCTCCTCAGGGACACAGAATGGAGCGAGCGAGGAGTCTGTGACGGACGCGCACGCGACAGGAAGTATTTTCTCCGGTCTCCGCCGTCGCCTCCGAACGTTTAGGGCATATTTCGCATGCCGCACGTCGCGGCACATCCGCGCGAGCAGACGAAAATGTGCGTATATGCACCAGTGATGGACAGAATGGTTGCGACACCGTTTTTTTTTTTTAATGAGTTTAGAGGCGCGTATTTAGCATTCACTCAGGTTTACGCACAGAAACATTTTCTCTGCACTGAAAAGAAAAACAAGAATAAAGACTTGTTGTCGTCAGTAAATAATCAACCAATGTAGGAAATTAATAATCGATGCAACTGGAGAATTGTAATAAAAGAAATTTGTTGCGGAAAATATTACCTCGGCCAGGGTTTGAACCCGGACCTCCCTACGCTCTAGGCGGGCGTCTCTGAAAAAATTTTCGCTACTATAGCTAATCATGGTTTGCTAAAAATATTTTGCTAACTATAAAATCCTAAAGCACAGCAAACAGTTCGCTGTTGCACCCAATACAATGGGCACAGTAACAAAATGTTTAGCTATCACAACTAAATATTAGCTGTCCATGTTTCACAGCAAAAATTTAGTTACCACATGCAGATTTTAACTACGAGAGCAACATTTTTTTCCCGTGTGAGGAAAATATTACTCGAGAAACAGATTGGAAATGCTTGATTAGTTTCGCTGTGGTCATTGAGTAAAATATTGCTCGGAGAAGATTTTTTAACGTAACCCCGAATCTAACTGCGCGCTTCTAAACTCATAAAAAAAAGTGTTGCGACCATTCTGTTCACCACTATGGTACGCTCCCAGCGTGTCACCTTTCATTTTTTATTTTATGATTCATCTTTTTTTATACATTTTTTTTAATAAACCGCGAGCCTCCTTGCGGTTCTCCTCGCGGCACACGTCTGTCTTTCAGCGCTTAATCGTCCGGTAATAACGGCTTTAAAGGGTCGTTACGCGGAACGTTGGTTACGCACTTTTTACTCGACGGCGACTACGCGTCCGCGTTATTTGCCTTTGCGCTCCGTTGCCTTGATTGCGCGGCTCCGCCGCGAAATTGCCGGCACTCGAAGCGTCGTGGAACGCGAAAAATACATACCGTGGACACGCACCTCGCTCACCTGCCGCAATCGGGACTTTTTCTCAAAAAACCAGGCCCGACGCACGTGTCGCGTCGTGTTTGAGCAAGCGTTTAGGATTTATCGACGGCTCGATTGTGTGACGTGACGTAGAACGTGGACTTGTTCTTAAATCTGCCCTAAATCGCAACCCCGCCCGCTTCGACGTAGAGTTCGGCCCTCGCGGTTCTGAGAACATGTACACCTGTAATACGGATTTCGAACTTCGCCTCCGCCTCCGCTTTCGCGTCGTTGGTTTCGAATATAACGCGCTGGTGCGCTATGTAAATCGCACCGGCGTGCACGAAAAGTCGTAACAAGCCGCCGAATGGATACACGGAGTCAGTGAATAGACGAACCTTGTACGTTAAAAATAAAAATAAATAAACAAACAAATAAAACTTTTTTTCGAATATCGAAAAACGGGCGGAAAAATAGAGTGGCCCGGGCACGTTGAAGGGTAAACAAAGAATTTCTGTTGGAACGCTGAAACCCAATTTGACACAATTTACATTAATAAGCGAAACGGTTACAATTATATTTAACTTGTTTCGAGCCTCGAGTCTTTTCGAGCACCCGAAATGTTTGGTCGGCCCGGTGGCTTTGAAATGTCCTCTAAACTAAAAATCTCGTTCAAATATGCTAGAGAAAAATACAAAACCCATTGGGCGATTTAATTTTGAGAGTTCAAATTTCGCAAGGGAATTTATATTGCCGCTTTATCTGCGTTTTAATGTACGAGGTTTTTTTTTACTCCCCGTTACACGTGCGATTACGCGCGTTTACGCTTGCGCGCGCGCGATCGACCGGATTCGGAGGGATTAATTCCCGAATAGAAGAAAGTAATAAATTCGAGCGGAGACACTAGGAATAGAGATCGGGAGACACGAAGTGGGATACCGGAGACGTCACGTTCCGGTCATCAATATCGCTTTTTGTCGGCGGGCCAATTAGTCGCGAGTAACGACGTCACAGCCGCGTCGGAACTGTTAAACGCATCGAGTTCCTTCGGTAGCCGTCTTGTTCCACGCGCCCCCGCGATGGCAACACACACACGCACACACGCGCGCACACACACACAGACACACACACACACACTCTTTTTCTCTCTCTCTCTCACTCGACGAGCTCTTATATCGTATTTATACTCTGCATAACTGCATGTCTTCTTATACAGGGTGTTATGTAATACTCGCCTTACTTCTTATTTGCGGATAAAGTGAACTAGATTAAGTCGAAAAGTCCTCTACCATTTTACAATTTTCACAATGGTTAAGGAGATATTATTTATTAAAAATCGCTGTCTTAGCCCGACCTACTACCCAATTCAAGCGCGCGACGAGATGCGGCCGTCCCGCGATTGGCGTTGCTAGGCGCGCGGACAGTTTATTATACGTAGCCGTTGCCGTGTGTCTCCCCCGCGCGCCAAGTAACGCCAATCGCGGGACGGCTGCATCCTGCCGCGCGCTTGAATTGGGCGGTAGGCAGGGCTGAGATAGCGATTTTTAAAAATTAATAACTCGTTAGCCATTGCAAAAATTGCAAAATGGTGCAGGGCTTTTCAACTCATTGTCAGTCTAATCCGCTCTATCTGTAAATAACAAGTGAGGCGGGTATTACATACCACCCTGTATATCTTATATCCCACTATTTTATCTCTTTTATATTGCATTTCGATATTTCTTTTATTTATACTTTTATAATAGTGCTATTTATTCATTATGTATTTTCTCTGTATTTTTGTTTCTGCGCTTTAGGGGACTTGTCCCAGGG
>NW_011967128.1:448057-456403 GCF_000949405.1 Vollenhovia emeryi
CTCTCTCTCTCTCTCTCTCTCTCTCTCTCTCTCTCTCTCTCTCTCTCTCTCTCTCTCTCTCTCTCTCTCTCTCTTTCTGTCTGTCTCCCTCCCCCCTCTTTCTCTTTCTGTCTCGCTCGCTCGCTCGTTGGCCCGCTCGTCCGCCCTTTTGCAAGCATTGCGAGCCACGAGGCGTGCACATTCACCCGCGCTCCGACTGACGTCGCTTTCATCCGGCCGGAATTGCGACAACTTTACACCGATGAATGAACTTCTCGAAGTGCGAAGTTGGATGGACGGGATCTCCCGTGTAAGCCCGGCTGCAATTCAATTAGCGATCGCGCGCCAGCGATTCTATATCCTTCGCGACGGCGGTTATTATTTAAATAGCGAATCGTGTAATCCCGCGTGAGTTCTCGGTGAACGCCTGCCGTAGGCGCCGATTCACCGCCGTAATTTCATCTTCCCCCAATTAAGACGGTTAATCTCGCGAGGTAGCGGCGAAAAGGGAGCTTTCATTACCGCGTCTTAACGCGTCATTATTACGAAGGGACGTCTTTCGAGAGGCGCCCCGCTAATATTATTGCCGTGTTAAAAATTAGTTGCAATCAGTTTCGCGCGACGGGCAGGCGACTCGCGACTATTAATCCCGGTTGCCGGCACAATGGCTTCCTCGTAACGGTCGGCGTCGATTGAATTTCGTCAGCGTGAAGCCGCCAGGGCACGATTAAGCCCCTCGCTCAAGGCGCGCCTAGTTAAGGCAACCGTATTATCGATTCATAGGAGGAGTTACACAACGGCGAACGTACCGAGGGGAAACCACCTCGGTGGCTGCCTTACATAACCGGAACTTCCGCCTACGATAAGCCGCGCGCGGCACCCGCTTGGGTTCGTAATTCGGCGCCGCGCCGAGCAATTTGTCGCGATAAATCGACGCGTCCGAGGCGCGATGTTGCGGGTTTCGCGGAGAAAACATCGGATCAACATCTTGCGCTCAAAGAAAGAGAGGGACAGGGACAGGGAGAGGGAGAGGGAGGAGACGTGTCTCGATAATCTGGCCATTCTTCACACATCGGATGTCGATCGAAAGGAGAATCGCCGATAAATCCCGAAATAACGCCGGACGTTTTCTGCCCAGCACGATACCAAATTCATAATGCGGACAAAAAGTTTCTGCTCGCTGGATTACGTGTCGTTAATCGTCGTATCGCTCGACACGCGTCAGGTAGCATTAAAATTAGACGATATTTTGTAACGTAAACACATGTGCATAAGTTCCCAGAAGTATTGGACGACGTATTTTCCACGTAATTGTTAGTTGAAAATCTGTTTATTGCAATGTAATCGCAGCAACGCGTCACACGACAAATCAACCAGATTTAACAGCCGGTTTTCCTAAGTGAAATTTGCTAAAAATGTAACGTATTAAAATTCTTTTTAATACACTTTTAATATTTTTTTAATTATTCGTCATCGTTGCTGTTAAAACGCTTGCTTGTATAAATCGTCAAAGTTTATCCGTTTCAATCACTCGAGACGTTCCATTTCGTTCGCAATGTTTTTCCTGGCGCTGAAATTTCGACATTATCCGCTTGTAAAACGTATCAGATCGACCCGTCCGATCGTTAAATCGGAAATGAGTTCTTAATCCCGACGCGCCACGTCCGACGGTATCCGCGCAGCAACTTCGCTATTTGCCTTTTTCCCTAGGAAGTAATTCGGATTTTATTACGCGCGTGATCTGCCGCTACGCGATTAGCACCTCGATTTCGTGTGCTGGAAATAAAAGCCCCGCGCGAATCTGATTTCATTTTATAGGCGTCTTACAGAACGCTAATCTCAAGGTGCGCGTGACTCGGAAAGAAAAACGTGTTTTAATATAAACTTTTAATCGCGGCTCCGCTTGTTTTTAATGGCTTACGTATTTCATTTTCCACATTCTTCCCTCCCCCTTCCCTCTCTTCGGGGCGCGCCGGTACGCCGTTATGACACGTGTCATTTAAAATGCGGAAAATACAATGCAAACAGGTCCTGTTAGAATAATTCCCAGGCAAGTGCAACGGTCCCCATATATTCTAATCGCTTAAGCTGATGAAACTATCCGCGCTCGTCGCGGGCAGGATCTATTTATCCGGCACAAAGGTCATTTTACGTTCCACTATTTTCGCTCTGTTTTATTAAGGATGATAAATTCCGGAAGGCGTGTCCCGTCGCGGCGTTTCCGCGCCTTATTCCACCGGGACCCCCGAAACGGTGGAGAAAAGCCGGATAAAATTTATTCGTCGCGCGCATACGACGCGACGGGCACGTGCACGTGGAACGACTGCACATCTCGTTGTACGCGTGTCAACGAAACCGGCGGGGCCCCTCGGAGTCGCTCTTTGCCCTCGACGGGAAAAATCCACGAGCCCGATCCCAGCATCGGGGCGCCCTATCGTTTCGGCCGGTCGTGCAACTGATTCGTATGAATTTGGATGGCACCCGGTGCTGAATAAATCCCGGACGTGGACGCTATCGGGACGCAAGATATACGGGACGTCCCGCAAAACTTGCAAACGTGCAGCGGAATTTTATTTTGGCAAAAATTCCCCTCCGCCAGAATGGAGTGCAAATTTATTCGCGGAATTCCGCTCGCCATGACTTTTTAATTTTCAACATTAAATATTAAAATGTCACCCGGCGCATAATCCTAAACTTTACAAACTAAAGTGTGCCACGGATAAAGTTGAAAGACAAGGACTCTTTGTCGTGAGGTAACATCGCGTGCGGATTTGCGCGCGAATAAGCTTTTGTCTAATGTATGCACGTTTTTAGAGCGCGTTTTACAGAGGCTATCGTCTCCCTCGATTTCCGGGAATGTACATGCATTCCGTATTCCATGCGCCGTTCTTGCAGGCCGATAGGATCAACAAAATCTTCGTAGCGAAAGCCTCAATGGCTCGATGATAATGGCTTTCGTGATGAACGATCGATATCGTTTTTATTCGATGGCAAGTCTACGAAACGCGTCGTTCACGTTTAGGAGAATAAAATTGCGCGATATTTCCGCAGAGAGAATAGAAAACGACTGATTTATTCGCAAGATGGATCGACGAGGAATATCGACGGCACTGTGTAATGTAATGGCGGAGTTAAATACGTCGGAAAGGCTTAAAGAGCCTCTTATCCCACGTGTGTGTCTCGCCAAAATTATTCAAGTTGGATATTTTTATTCCAACAAGTGCTACGTCAATCAGCCTCGATAAAAAGAGAGGTGGTCGCGCTTCTCTCGTAGTTTCGCAAAAATCTGTCATATGTTTCGTCGCACGACGGGCTGTCTGATTCGCGGGAATAAATCTCTTCCAGCAACTCCTGAAAATCCAACGGGGAAAATCCACGTGGTAAATCTAGCCTTCTCCGTCCGCAGATCCGCAAGATTTCGCGGGTTTTATCGCGTTTCTGTTAGAGGACTTTTCTCGAGTATAGGATTTAAGGAAGCTAAAAGACAAAATGCATTCGCATTACGAGATTAGGATTCAGACTAATTTCATTCCCCGCCAATTTCGGCCGCGCGCGCTGCTCGTGATGCAACAGACAACTACAATTAGTGTGTAACATCTTCGAAATTATAATTTTGCACGTCATACACCCACCCTTCCTCGTCTTCCGCGTAACAGGATCCGTCTCCTCATTAACGACGTTTTCGATCGTTCGAGATGCATTAGCGAGAACGTTGGAGTTTCGTCGTAATAACACAGACGAAAATTTCGTTATTACGACGACATTTTGAATTAGTCCCTCGAGCAATTAATTAATAGTTGTTTCAACGAGAAACATTTCTTCCCCCAATGAAGGTTCTCTTCCTGTATCTAGATATGCATTATGTTAAGATTATTGTCTCTGTTTATCGACCATATTTTTCCGTTTCTTTCTCAAACTATTATGTGTAACGATGGCCAAATTTCTTGATACAATTCTTAAGGAATCGACAGGACACATTTTGTAACATTATCGATACACGGGGAGAGTTTTCTTTTAAAATCTACCCCGAAAATCGTAGGACAACATGGCATTTCGGAGAAGTTTTGAAATTTTACCGTGCATTTTACTAGTGAAATGTATACTAATTGTAAGTATAACTACACACGGAGAGAATTTTCTTTTAAAATTTACCCCGAAAATCACGTAATCATTTTGAAGAACTTTATGCGAGTTTTTAAAATTTTACCATACATTTTACTAGTTGAATATCTATTGAGTATAATTGCTAGTAAAATGTATGGTAAAATTTTAAAAAACTGACAAAGTTCTTCGAAATGCCGTGTTGTTCTATGATTAAATGATTTTCAGGATAAATTTCAAGAGAAAATTCCACCCTTCCGTGTGAATAATAGTGGACAATGTGACAAAAGAGCCCGCAAGGCTACATCGCGCTTGATCGAATCGTACAAATCTTTCGACCGCGTAATCTCCGAGAGCCAGGGCGAACTGCTTTAAAGAGCCGCCCAAGAAATAGGAGCGGTCTGAACGGTAGCTGAGAAGCCGGATGCACGATACCCTTCATCTGTCGGCTTAACCACCTTCCATGTTTCATCTCTCTACACGCGACGTACTTGCGAGCTTCCCCGGGCTAACGTTACACCGCAACACTTTTTGGCGCGTTTCATGCCGTGCAAAATGAATAATCTCTTTCTTCTGCATCGACGGGTATTTCGTTGCTAATGCTTTCGGGGACGACGAAAGGAGGATGGGGAGAAACGGTTGAAAACCTTTTTCAATCGTCTATCCAGTTTTTTTACCCTTTTAACTTTTACTTCAAATTATACAAGCTGTAAGTCAGTCAGTCAGCAAAAAAAGTGCTTCGTTATCGGACGTCACGTCGTTTCTTGCTGCAACGAGCCCATCATCTGCGCTAATTATGCGTTTGATTCACGGTTCACGGTTCGCGATTGCGAATTAAAGCGAGTTATCGAGAGACCATGATTTATCACGATTTCAAATCGACGACAGCAATTATCCGTCGAATCCGTTTTCGCTGACCCCTCGACGATGGTCCAAATCCGCTTTTTTCATTGGATTAC
Source organism: Vollenhovia emeryi (assembly GCF_000949405.1). NCBI lineage: Eukaryota > Metazoa > Arthropoda > Insecta > Hymenoptera > Formicidae > Vollenhovia > Vollenhovia emeryi. The sequence continues at coordinate 453,097 of NW_011967128.1, forward strand.
CATGCGACATACTGAAGAGAGACATCACCTCGTGTCAGGAAGAACAAGTCTGCCGCTAAATTGATGTGCACATTTTCCGACTTTGCTCGCAAAACTATTTCGCTTCCACTTCAGTCTTTTTATCATATTTTCTCCCCCCCCCCCTCTCTTTCTCCTTCTTCCATCGTCTTTCCTTCGATTCGCATTGTCGAGGAGGGCAAAGTGAGATCAATTTAGCTGTGGCAAAAACGCATTTGTCCGCGATACTTTTAATTAACGAGCCGTCCGCCGACGGCGGGATCAGAGAATCCTAATTGGCACGAGACTGAGACACGAGATGGGTGGACGAGCCCGTACTCGACACACTGTTCGGGAATAAACTCGCTCTATACAATAGATCGCGCGAGCGAAGAGGATATTTTCTATATCCGTCGATCGACGACGGGAGATAAGGCTTTGAATTAGTTTAATTATTCTATCGAGAATTATTGCCGTTCCGCTAATTATCGATTATCGTCGGTGAAGCTTTATCGGCCACCCGAGGCCAGAATACCGCGAGTGACCGTCGGAGGCGACTCCCTTCGAAGTAAACGCGCAGGACGAAACGTTACGGGATTAAGATTCAGTCTAATTTGATCTCCCGGCAATTTGAGCTGCTTTCGTTGTTTTGCTTTAACAAGCACAATTAGCGAGTAACGTCTTGAAATAATAGTTTCGCGCGTTATATATCCCGTTTCATTCCGGCTTCCACGCAACAGAATCCGTCTCTCATTAACGACGTTTTCAATTGTTCGGAATACGTAATACAAGCGCGCGAGCGTCGGACGAGTCTCGTCGTAACGGCAGAGACGAATTTCGCTGCTACGTTGCCGTCGCGAATTAGACAGTCTGCGATTCCGGATTCGCCCGCACCCTCGTGCACGTTTAATGCAATCGGGAGAGCGCGTGCCTCCAAGATAATATTTAACATCATTGTGCGTGCCCGAGAGAGAAGTCGCATCGAGTTCTCGCGACTTTTCTCCTCGCGCGCGTTCTCGTTATAGTATATAGCTCTATTATCTCAGAAACAGTGGGGAATGGGGCATACATTCGTATGAACATTTTTGCTTAAAATGACCGATACTATCACCTCCCAGAATATTGACCTTTCTTCCTGGAACACCCTGTATACAAATATGCAAGTTTCTCTGCATAATTAAACTTACCGATCGGTTCTCAAAAATATTCATTTTTGTTCGAGCCCAACAATCACAGCGCTCACATGTATCATCATTTTACATTTCGACACTGTCTCTTCTGACAACGATGACCTACTTGTTAGTAATACTTGAAAAGGACCCAAACTATAGGGTCGAAACGTTGTATTAATTTTAAATGAAGCAACTAGCCAGTTGGGTTGACTACAAGTTCCCGTTACAATATTAATTTTTATTTGAGTTGTTCAAAAGCATTCGTTCGTGGCTCTTTAATTCGATATTTTCATATCGAGGTTGAGAAACATCGAATAATCGACAATATCAAATATCGATGAACGTCTCTAGTTGAAATGCTCTTTTGCATACGAGTGAACGAGATAGGAGAATGAGATAGAAACGGAGGGGAAGAGCACTCCGACATCACAGATTTACAATGCCGAACGCAGCTTATGTTCTCGCGATGGCACCTCGCCGGGGTCTCGCGAAGATGCCGCGCCCGTGTGATTTTTCCGGAGGAGAGACAGAAAAAAACGCAAACCTCTCCCGACAATCCCCCGGCGTCCCCGGCGAAATTGCGCCGGAGTCCGTTCGTCGACGATCGGCCCAACGTTACTGCGTCGCGAAGGGCGGCACGTGCAGCACGTGTCACGTCTGACGTGGACCATCGGTCACGGGCGAGAGACGGACGTTTCTCGGAGGCCGCGCGCCGGCACCTCCTCGCGCCGCCCACCCTCGTCGACCGCGCGCCGGCTGCCTGGAATCCCCCGTGGCGCACATCCCTCGGCGCCGCCGTATGCACGCGATGCAGCCCGTCGGGGAATTGCATCGCGTGGATCGTTGAATACCGAACGCGAATCCCCCTCGAGACACCTGAATACTGAAATACCGCGCGAAATATTGTGTTTTTTTTGGTCGCGTGAGCGCGTGCACCCGGGATTGGCACGCGCGCGCGTTAATTCTTCCCATTGCCGAGAGCGCGTGGAACGAAACCTCCCTGAAAGCCGGCACGCCGCTCTCGGAATCTCGATCAGCGTTTGACAGAGCTCTGAAATTTTCGATTGAAATCCGTCGATTCTTTTCGCGACGTAAAAATGCGGGGGCCGCCAAACGTTGACGCGTCGCGACACGTATCGGTGAAAATCGCGTAAGATAGCGACGTGTAATTGCCCTGTCGCCAGATGAAACTGGATTAACCGCTCCGGCCCCGCGATATATTGTACACCGCCACACGTTCCCGCCAGTTTCAAACGCGTAATTTATTTTTGCACGCCGGCCATCCAAAGTTGCAGGCGCGCGGAATTACAACGGGCTGACAGGTGTCATATATTTCCAAGGTCCAGCGCGCGCGGCCCTTGCACTCGTGGAACATCCGCGCCCTGCCGGCGTCTACTTCATTAAAAGTTTGGTAATTAGCATTTTTATTCAGTTTTTAAACTTTACAACCCCCGGAGCCATCCGCGCCTCTCGATATACGGTCGTGCATAAGATAGTCACGCGGACGCGCCACCGCGGCTTTACACGCGGAGGGCATTTTCTCGTAAAATTTATCCGGAAAATCACGTAATCGTGGGACAGCATTGCGTTCCGAAAAATCTTACGAGGGTTTATTGAAATTTTACCATACATTTTGCTAGTTGAATCGTGGGACAGCGTGGCATTTATGGTTTCGAAGAAACTTATGAGGGTTGTTTGAAATTTTACCACACATTTTACTAGTAATTATACTTGCAATTAGTGTACATTTTACTAGTGGAATGTGTGGTAAAATTTCAAAAAACTCGTGTACAATTCTTCGAAATACCGCATTGTCCCACGATAGAAGCAAGCGAGTGAAGCCTCACCTAAAATTTAATGTGTTCTTGGCATCTAGGAATATTCTATTTTATACAAGCAAATTGGAGCCCGCGGTGCAATAAAAAGCTTTAAAAAATTGTCGACAAAGTACGATTGTACAATTATAATGTACAATTTATCACCTTGTGCAGATTTTTTTATACGTGTTTATTGATTACAAAATTAAATGTTTCTAGAATTTTCTCTTAACAAAAAATCCACAAGTGAAATCACAGATTCGAAGGAATATAAGCGCCAAGACGAGATGTTAATGTCCAACTGATTTTCTGCAATAAATT
>NW_011967128.1:461566-473975 GCF_000949405.1 Vollenhovia emeryi
GGCAATGAAAACTGGAACAAAATTTTTCGCATCGAAACAAAGCTTCCTCCATGAGGAAGCAAAAAATTAAAATCATTTGGACACTAACATCCTGTCTTAGCTCTTATATCCTTTATTCCTTCGATTTTCTCTTAAAATTTATTCCGAAAATCACGTAATCGCGGGACAGTATGGCACTTCGAAGAATTTCATGAGAGTTTTTTGAAATTTTACCATACCATTTACTAGTAGAATGTATGGTAAAGTTCCAAAAGAACTCTAATAAAAGTCTTCAAAGTACCATGTTGTCCCACGATTACGTGGGATTTTCAGAGTAAATTGTAAGAGAAAATTCTCCCCGTGTACACGGACAAGTTTCCGCAACTCGTGACAAGGATTTATACCTCCGGTCTGTTATGGCCGCGTGCAAATTTGCATATGCCAGACTGATCGCCGTTGCTCTTTACAATGCCGATCGAAACTCTCCATCTTTTATCACGAGCGACTTTTATCGCGGCGAGGCAGGACCAGGGGGCTCTCTGATCGCGTCAATCTCCCGCGATGCGCCGACTTGGAGCGGAAACGTGATCGCAGTCGCGTTAAAGATGAAACACGCCGTTTACATGTCGGCCGTACATGGCCACGATTTCGTGAAAGATCCACGAAGCACGGTGGATTTTCCTCGAAAGCGATGATCGCGAGAGAGGCACGAACTACCGCGTTCCTCAGTTTCCAAATGCCAACGCAGCCCGCGTCAATCAAACGGGAATGGGGGAGCACGCTAGCCTGCGCGAAATAAAACTCGATCGTGGCTCGTATGGCCGGCATTCTCTTTCGCCCCGCCAGCGAGATCCACGATACAGAACGTACGTGTGCGGGACACGTTTCCTGGTAACGTCTTTCTTTCACGTATTCCGGGTGAGGCGTAAGACGCGGCTCGTATTTTGCGGCCGCCGGAAGAGGACCGGATACCCGATACCACGTGATTTTATGCACGACCACTTGAGGCCACCCTCGTCCGCCTCCCCGCTCCCCCTCGTAATAAGCGGACCACGCAACGAGGGACACGCGATGTGCAGATTTCTTATCGCGGTCGCGTGTCACCGGCGTACACGCGCGACAAGACTCTCGTTACGACTCTCGTTATGACACACGCGGCCAATAACTCTGAGCCCTCGGACGCACGAGATATTTCGATCAAAAATCCAATCCGCGTTTCCATAAAATATGGAATGCCAGTAACTACGTAATTAACTTTCTATCCGCCGCCCGGAGCCCGCGGTGCAATAATGAACGTTCCGCGGGGGTAAACAGTCCGCGTCGCGTCGGAATGAATTGTAAGGCATTTAGGTAACTGTACAGCCGGAAAATGGACGTGCACGTCTGGCGTGGGGACGCGAGGGGGAGAAAAATCGCACGGACTGTTTGACGTGAGAGGCAACTGCGTTTTTATTATTTATACGCGCCTGGGAAATGTTCAGCGCGCAGATTAATACTCTGTGCGTTAAATAAAAGCTGACAGAGTCAGTCTTTCTCTCGCGCTACCCGCCCGGGTTCACAAGTCGATGAATCTGATGAATGTGTCATATTGAAATGAAGCTGAGATCATGCGGAAATCAATAGTCGAGTTGATGTCTAGAATGATTTCGTTACTATCCGGAAAATATTCTGTAGATGTCCACGATCTAGACATATTTCAATTGATATCGTTTTGAATCAACATCTCCATGTATCGACTCGACTTATGATATCTACTAGATATCAACTAAATCATCAGTAATTGGTCAACACTAACATGATACTCTGTATACATCTAATAGATGTCGACTATACGTCAATAAGATATCGACAAAGTATATTACACGGATCTTCTTATGAAATCAATGAGGAATCTAGTCGTCGTCAAATCATACGGTCCGACAAATCGTGATCGATATCGATTTCACCATCGACTTGTGAGCCTGCGTGAATCGATTAACGAGCTTGAGTGTTCTTATTGTCACCAGTGGTAGATTTAAACAAAACTGCAAAGCTCGTAGTCGGGCAGACTGGCAAAGTTTCAATAATTTATTTACGACGTCTCGACCTAATTCCAGGTCCTTATCAAGTAACGATATTTAATATCGAAACGGTCGCTGCCGGAAAACGTAAGGAGTGCACGAGCTTGTACCGGCGAAGATTCGATTGAATTGCGTTAAATTAGAACCGCGCGGCGAAGCAGCCGGCGTGTATTTTCTATGCAAACGCTCGCTGCGAAGTCGGACAAATCAATTTTGTGTTAAAGGGGAAAAAAAAGAAAAACTGGATATTCGTCTCTGGCCGCGATTCTCGTTCCTCTTTAGGGCGCGAACGATAGCGCTTGCTACTCGGGGTAGTAGTGAGAGCGATAAAAAAGGGGGCGGGACAAGAAAGATACGGAAAGTCAGGAAAGTGGGACAGCGGCGGGAGGGAGAGAGCGAAAGAAGACGAAGGGTACACGACGAAGGCGGATCTTACGGCACCCTAACCGCCGACATAATTCCTGGTAACCCGGCTGCCTGCGTCGAGGACAGAACGGTTTCCCACTGTTAATCTGGCTAATGACGGCCGCCGAGCGGTGGCGATCATTATATTCGCAATACCTTTTCGCGAGCACTCGTGAAACCGTCGTGCCGCTCGTTTATACCCATCGGGGATACCGTCGTCGTAAACGTGCCGTCATCGTCCGAGCCCCCGGAATGATCTTTCACGAGCGGCGCGACGGGAAACCTTCAATTTCGCCGGCAATCATCGAGACGATAAACGTCTTTATTCCAACCGGGAGGAAGACGTCGCTTTGTCTCCTTCGTGATTAATCGTCTCGACAATTATTACGCTTTTTAATTTTCTTAAGACGCCAGGATTACAATACGGCGCATTCAACGGGGGGGATAAAAGTGCTCTCAGAAGATAGAATTGAGACGCGGGATGCGCAGGGCGGCTACTTCCTGTATTCTTTCGGCGATATTTTCTGCAAGAAGCGGGGAAAAATGAAGCAAGTTGCGAGAGAGTGTTCTCGCGCCGAATGTGGCAACGTATCAATGTCTGCTCCAAAGCGGTTTTCGCAGCTTCTCCAACTCCTTAGGTTCGATTGCTTCCAAACTGTATGCACACTTTGGAACTTTTCTATGTGATACGCGTATCACGAACCGGAGGAGGAATCGTCAGCCGACTTGCGCATCAACGCCAACTTTCGGGAACTTTCGAACACGCGGAATCTCCGGTAAACTAGTTCCGCGTGAAATTTTTTTCTTCATCCACTCAAGCCATTTGCAACTTTGTAGGGTCGTCAAATTTTTTACTACGACTTCCAGGCGAACGCGACCATTTATTCATTAATTGTTTATTTTTACATTTATTACGTGCTTCACATTGTCATTAGAGACTTTACGGCTCCAGAGGATTAGCGCTTGTAAATTAATGCCGGGATTTTGTTTAATTAACTTACAGTTTCGGAAAAATCTCTTAAATATTTGAGACACTTATATAGCATCATATTAAAATTCTATGCATGTCCAAATATTTCATTGTTTACGGAAAAGTTGTGGTACAAAACATTTTTAGGATAATTATTTAGATAACTTAGATAATTATCTGAATGTTTTTTAACACCAGAATTACTGAAAATTTGCATAGAATACTACATAGAAATTTTTTAGAAAACAAAGAGAACATTAATTTTGATAAAACTCAGGATAAATTTCAGAAATTAAATGCTTAAAGCATGAGTAATAATTATTTTAAAAAACGTGGAGCAAGTACTTTAATCCTCTTGGTAATTCTAGTGTTAAATTATCAGACGCATTATACATGAAATTGTACTACATACGGATGGAATTGCAGCTCGTGTGCAGGTAATACGAGTCCCGTTATCTAATGTTCGCTAGATATTTCTTTATTAGCTCACGTAGATTCCCGGTAAAAGTGCTGATTAAATTGGCTCGTCGGCTATCGAAGGGGCCATAAAGATAAAGACGAACGTCTGGTAAGTAGTGCTCCTACAAAAGTTGGAAACCACACAGTTAAAAAGGGAAAAAACGTGGGACCGTTTATCTCCACCCGTGGGAGGGGGGTAGGGCACGATGCAAGAAGATTGGACATCTCGGTAGAGTTAGAGGTATAATAATTTGTTGGAGTACCACGCCAAGTCCCGCGGAGCTACGGAAAAGTTTCACGGATTATAAAAGAAGAACGTGCCCGCGAAGAATGTTTGCTAGTAGACATAATTGGTTTGTGTCGAAACCCGCGGGGGATTAATTCTCGATGTCACTTATTAATGTAATTGGATACGTGGTGTAAATGTGGTGTTGCATTCCCTGATTTTCGACGTTCTCTTTCCCGGTGGAGCCTCGGCATTTCGATGAATAAGTTCAGTCGACCTTAACTGGCGCGTGTTTAATAAAATAAAATACAAAAAATACAGTGCGACGTTTCGATCAAGGGGTTTAGGTCCTTCTCAAGGAAATTCATAAAATTAATCAAGCCAATGTAACATGCAGTGAAATGATAAAAATCCAGGGACGTGAGTCATGATGGTAAAATTAAGTCATTCTCCGGCCTTTGTAGACAGCGTATCTATTTTATCTTTGTGCCTGTTAATTTTATAATCATGACTCACCTCCTTGGACTTTTATCATTTGACTGCATGTTACATTGGCTTCATTATTTTTAAGAATGTGCTTGAGAACAGACCCCTTGGTCGAAACGTCGCACTGTATTTTTTTATTTTATTTTATTAAACAAGTGCCAGTTAAGGTCGACTAAACTTATTCGTTGTTATTTATTACTGGCAACCTAAAGAGATTATTATGCTCAATATTTCGATTTATTTCTTTCTTCACACGAAATTTTCCTTTTCTATTGTCAATTTGAAAATCAAGGGCGGCGTACACTGTACACTCGTGGATTCTTCCCATCTTGCCCACTCGTGACTGTATCTTTCATATTATTCATAGATTCTTTTTATCTCACGCGTTCACATTTCTCTAACAGACGTTCGATCGCCAGCGACAGCATTTACATAGCGAGCCCGCCTTTCTATTCTACGTCTAATACCGCCAATATTATTTATTTGAAACACTGATCTTACCTTTCGCCCTCCCATTGTGCTTTCAGTCGTGATTTAAAAGCTACATCACCCCTTTATATGCGCATATACCGTTACGTGAATCTAATCGTTAAAAGGTTTCCACGGAAACGCATTTCAATCGAATGTTGACGATATGCCCCCGGCAATTTAAATCTCGAGCGTATCGAGAGATCCGGTCGAGCGGACACGTATATCTCGTAATTTCGCTCCTAGTGGCGCTTTTATCCACTAGCGATTTACGGTTTGTATTTTCCCCCCGACATTCATCAAATGCGCGAAACTTCTACGCGCGCAGTAATATCATATTCGAAATTACGGTACGAAAACTCGGGCTCGGATTTTTTCATGCTACTTGGAAACGTTAAAGTTTGCGCTGCAAATTGCAATCGATTAAATGGGGCTTATAAAGGTGAGGGAAATCGCAATTATCTTTCATTTACGAGTCCCCTTTATTAATCCTGACGTTCCGTTTAGATCCCGAGAAACTTTGTCGCGCTTAATTCTCACGGATTATATAATTTAATCAACGCGAGTATCACGAAGGTAACGCTGGTAACTAAGGTTGCTTGAACGCACGTAATGTGTTTACAGGCGAGCGCGATCGTATTGTGAATGTCAAGACTGCGAGGAGCTACCTTCGACTTCATTATCCGTAATTAAACCCTTATTATACATTCCTTTTTTTTTTAACGAACCGATAGAGACACTTATGACGAATCGTAGCGTTATCTCTGGCGCCGGTAATGAGGTAGATAACGGTAAGAGCCCAATTGGTACGATCTGTTCTCACTGCAGCTCTCGAGGCGTTCGTTAATCCCCGCTATCCGATCGAGCATCAATCACCTCTCAACAATAATCGGAGCCGAGAGGACGATAGTCATTGTTGAAGCTTCGCGTACGTCCGTTGGACGTATTGCCAGCGAGATAATGCCAAAAGTGTTAATGACGAATCTGGGTTAACGATCGGACGGAGCGCTACGTCGTGAGATTTTTCGGGGAGGACGAGGGCGGCGAGGGAGGATGGACGGGACGGCGGATGAAAGAGCGGAAGGGAGAGAGGCGGTACCCGGGGCCAAAAATTAAACGACCGAGAGTTCGATTACAGCTGCACGTTCTCCGCCGGAGGAGAGCCATCGGCCGTTTCCTCTCCGCGCTTCCGCCAAGCGGCTCCGTCGTTACTCGAACAAAGGACGAGAGTCACGCCAGGAACGAATTCTGTAGCTCGCTCGACGAGAAAGAGAGAGAGAGAGAGAAAGAGAGACGGTCCTTGCTGGATCTCTCGAGCAGTGAACGGCGTCGAGCTCTTACGAGCTGAGAAAGTCGCGGGGAAAAATTGCCAAGCAGCTGTCGCGCGATTACCGTCCGGTTATTTTTCCTCCTCGCCACAATATATTTGGAAGCGCCCGCGGCTCGCAATTCTATTCTCTTTATTTACTTTCCCTTATTTTCACCAGTTATGTATAATATACAGAAATTATCCCACGATTTGCCATCGGTATCGGGCAGTTGCGCGCGAGGCGGCGCGAACTCGGGTGGACGAGAGAGCTCTTCGGCGTTTCGTTCACGTACCTCGTATCGCTGTACATCGCACACGCGCATCTCGGGGAGTTTGCTGCAATCCGCGCGTCAGGCACACATTAAATACGATCCCCGGCGCGCTATTAAATGCTGCACGCGCCTTCATCAGCTGTCGGAACGGATGGACGAGCACGAGGGAGCCCGGGAGATTCGCCGGGGTATCCATCTCCGTGATGAAGCCCGATCCAAGTTCAGCAACAACGTTCAAGCAGCTCGCGCGAACGGACGCGAAGGCGGGCGACGAAAATATTTCACAAAGAGTATAATTTCCTTCGCTCTGCCTCCTCTCCTCCCTCTTCCCCGCGGAGACGTTCGATATGTGCGAGATACCCGTGTATGTACTCCCGCCTCTCTGAAATAATATTAATACACCCGCGGGAAAGATTTCCAATGTTACTGCACTTCGATCTATTGTAAAGTAGAATCGATACAGCAGCGGTCATATTTATTACCGAGAGAGGAATGTTTTAATCTGAAATTCTTAAATCGTCGGAATAAAATTTTAGTTCGTACACACCCAGAGAGAAGTTTCTTTGAAATCAAACAAATTTTTCATGGAACTTCGGCCCTACTAGACTTTTATTTAATTTCGAAGAAATGATTTCTTTTTACCTTAATTAAAATTTTATTTGATCCGGACTGGAATCGCTAAGAGAATTCGTATCTATTTCTTCAGCTCTAGCAAATGTTTTAGTGCAAGTAAATCAAAATTTATTATTAAGTATAATAGAATCGATATAGCGGCAGTTATATTTATTACCGAGAGAGGAATGTTTTAATCTGAAATTCTTAAATTATTGGGATAAAATTTTAGTTTGTATACACCCAGAAAAAAGGTTCTTTGAAATCAATTTACATGGAGGTTCGACCCTAACAAAAAAACGTGATTTCAACGTATCTCATTTCTTTAACCTAAATAAGGATCGGTTTTTCCAACCTCTTGGTAAGCTAATTAATAGTTAAATTATATGTTTATCTTTTTTAATTTAAAGGAAAAACAAATACATACGCGTGATTTAACTATTACTTAACTTACTAAGACGTTGGAAAAACCTGCTCCAAACCATTTTTCTGTTGTGCGTTGTAACACGTCGAGCGAAGATTTATTTAAACGCAAACAAAATATATAAGCTTAAATTTATGTGTTCCTATCTCAATATGGCAAGTCAATCTAGATTCTAGGAGAATAGAAATTATTGATTCGCTCTGAGGGGTAAATCGCTGAGGACATTGTGATGTACAGATTTGCGGCATTACTGGGCATTACTAGGCATTACTAGGTATTTTTGGGCATTAGTTTGGGCATTAGGCCTTGCTGGGGCATTATAAAGATAAAATAAGATAATAAGCTAAAATAATGTCCATTTGGCATTGGTGTATGTACAAGATTTTGGTCAGCGGTTTCCTCCGAGAGGGAAACCGCTGAGGGCATTGTGGTGTTAAGATTTGCGGCATTGCTGGGCATTACTAGACATTTTTTGGGCATTAGGCCTTGCTGGCGCATTATAAGATAAAATAAGATAAAACAAGATAAATAAAATAAGATAATAAGATAAAGCAATGCCCATTGGGCATTAGTGGGCATTGCTGTACAAGATTTTGGTCAGCGGTTTCTCCCTCGATTCGATCTTAATATACAGTGCCGGTCAAAATTACACCACCTTTTGTTTTAACCAGCTTTAACGTGCACGAATGAAAAACTCGCAGATCAATATTTCGTCCAGCCTTTTCATGACCCTTCACGTACAAGATGCACCTGTTACCAGGTATCTAAAATTTTGAACACATTCGCGACGCACTTTGACGAAAGTTGAGCTCGGAAAACTTAAAAGTGGTACACTTTTGGCCGGTACTGTAGTTCTACTCGTTTACCACATGAGTCTGTGATAAATTGAAACGTGCCAAGAATATTTTTTGTTCCGTTGTCAAAATCCTTTCCGAGAAGGTGCATTTCGAGCCGCAAGACGATAGGTGATAAGTTGTCCCGCGGAAACCCGTTTTGTTGCCGAGCATTCTTATCAATCCGTAATACCCGCGTTATGCGCAAAGGGGCCGAACGTGCGAACGAACATTTACTCACGCGAACCTCATCTTGACTTCGTCGCAGATTGTTTCTCGGGACTGTCTCGAGCCCCCGCCGGATGTATCTTATTTCGTAGAAGAACTACAGTATCGACTGCTCGCGAGAAAATTCATTTTTGTAATCGCGCGGAGCCAGGCTGCTCGTTTTCCCCGCTAACGAAGTTCTCCCGTTATACGGAGGATGCTGTATAAATCGCGTTTACGGTACTAAATTTAATGCATTCGCCGGCTCGCTCGCTATTAAGCACCGCACGTGTCTTCATCCGCTTCTTCCACAGTCGAATGAACAGTAGAGGCGCGTATAACGCGGAGGTAACGACGTAGCAGGGCACGTGGGGGGGTAGGAGGGGGAGGGAGGGGGAAGATGAAGCACAGCGGCCTGGCGCATTATATGGCAGCGTTCGTTTGCGGTTAATTAAGATTTAACAATTTCCACGGTGAATTCAGCTACTCGAAATGCCTGCTCCTCCGCGCGCTCGCCGCGCATATAGGAGGCCGCATTCTTTTGCGGCGGTGATACAGTTAAAATTAAGTTAATTGAATTTATTATAAATGAAGTTAATTTAGTTTTTCGAATTAATTAAATAAAGTTAATTACACGCGCGGCGAGGCCTGTCCCTGAGCGTTTGTGCGCCCGGCCGTGCGATTTACAGCGTAAAGGAGAGACTGTAAAAAAAAAAGCGCATTCCCTCTTTTCCATGTCATGTGTGCTAACTGCGAGCGGACCCGCGGACGGGGAGCGCCGACTATGATTTGAGCACGCACGCGATGCAACGGAAGCTGCAAGGAAAACACGGCAACAAAACCGGCCCGTATGCCGCCGCCGCGCTTAACGCGAGGCTCGGCGCTACGTGTATTTTTTGAAAAAAAGGAGAGAGAGAGAGAAAACAGAATGAAACAAAACCAAGGAAAAAACGCGGGTTTGCACAGCCGGGATGCGAGCGTACGCGAAGTCGCACTCGCGGGGCGAGGCGAGCGGGCGAGAGACTCTCCCGCGCCGGTTCGACCGGGACGCGGAAAGAAAGGGGGGAGAAAAAAACGACTCGCGGCGATTCGCGCACGAATCTCCCGATTTCTAATTAGCGCTCGTTACATGCCTCGGTAGACTCCGACGATCGAGCCCGTTATCCCGGCCGGCGATCGACGTTGAAACGTTGAAACGGCGAGTTCGATGTCTCGCTAATTGCGCGGTAGGACCGAAACCGCGGGCTCGGCCTCGGTCTCCGACTTCGCGCGCGAACGGGGAAGACGTTGATTATCGGCGCTACAAATCGCGAGTCGCGCTCTTCGGGTTTACGCTCGACTCCCCTTCCCCTCCTCCCTCTCTCGATCTAATTATTATTTTACATCCTGGGTGAGCGTTGCTGTAATTAGTCAACTGTAATCTGTAACATCTTTCTGTCGTTTTTTAATATTCTATACATTTTTCTATATTCTAATTTTTCTTATTATACAAACGCTCATTCTCACTTGCCATTTTTACTTTTCTCTGCGGCATTGTCTAAGGCCGAATCAGACTAGCAATTGCCAACTCGGATTGGATTGGGATTAACGATTGTCCTCTCTGGCCCAGTGCTCGGAGTTGGTTGCACTTTTCGGGTAGATTTCGTAGGCGACGCCCACTGTCCCCCCGCTACGGTCAATATCGATCGAAGCTCGACGGTCGGGCCGCCGATCGCGCGTATGACGCTGGGGCCTCACGATCGATATTGACCGTAGTGGGGGGATAGTAGGCGTCGCCTACGAAATCTGCCCGAATCGTGCAACTCCGAGTACTGTTCTAGCCAATGAGAGTCGATTAATCGTTGGCTGCTTTGCTCTCATTGGCTAGAAGACAATCGCTAATCCCAATCCGATCCGCGACTTATCCCAGAGCTCTCTCTCTCTCTCTCTCTCTCTCTCTCTCTCTCTCTCTCTCTCTCTCTCTCTCTCTCTCTCTTCTTTCTTTCTTTCTCTCTCTCTCTCTCTCTCGCTACGAGCAGCGTTTGAGAGCCACGGGACGGCCGACGAGCCGTTGGTTGAACCGCTGGTCCCCTCGCGTTAATCCCGGGCGACGAGTTAAACAAAACCGCGAGGAGCGGTTAGAATATCGGCGGCGACTGGGCAAGAAACCGCCGGTGCATCCGGCGAAATCCCGGAGTCCGGGGAACGACGGGGGCACCGGCACCGGGGCCAACGTGTGCCCCGCTGACGTGTTGACGGCAGGAATGCGGCTCGATTTTTGCGCCGTTCGCTCGATTGGTGACTCGCGCCGCGGTGCGCGCACACGTGCCCGCCTGTCGGCTCTCTTGTTGCCGACCACCTCGGCACAAGGTGGAAACAATCGCCTTTTTTCTCCCCACGAAAACCGGCCGCCTTCCGTTCGTTTCGAGCTCCCCGGGCGCAGAGGAATAACGAACCGCCAGGGTGCGAAAGGTCTCGCCGATACGGCGATTATTTTACGTTGTTTAATATTAATTCCATTTCGAGAAAGCCGCCGGACGGCCTCGCACCTGCCATATATTTCATTACGCGCGACGGGCTCGATCGGAATAAGGTGAATTATTTCGAAATGTTGAGAGATAGATGATCGAGATACTATCGCACGGCTCGCTCGTGCTCGTGTGTGCCCCGCGTTCATTCTGGTTCCACTGGGAGTTAATTGCGCGTTCTCCGCTTGTTGCAGGAAACATCAGGACCAAGGCGGTGCTCGACGTCGAGACGAAGAGGGGATACTGGTTGACCGTTTACGCCCAGGATCACGGAGTGGTTCCGCTGAGCTCGAGTCTGCAGGTATAAGTGCACGGCAATTGGATTTTAAATTATATACAGAGATTGCCGGAAAAAGAAGCGCTCGGGAATACCGGCGCGCTAAACAGGAATCAACAGCGTCGTTCTCTCTCGCGGCGAGCTATTTAAACGGCTGTTATCTCGTTTCCACTTTCGATCTTACGGTGCCTTTTCTCATATTTCTCGGCCAGCGAAATTTCGTCTGGTGTCTCAAAGAATTTTGTAAATCCTCGAGGGATGAACAAGTCTGCATGCGATATGCCAAGATGCTCCAAAAGCACCGACACGCAAAGAAACGACTTACAGTTTCAGCTGAATTTCAGTTTTAGCTAGGTTGAATTCGGGCTAATAAAAAGCGCTTTGTTGCCATCGCAAAGAGTTGGTTTGTTACCACTTTGTCAGTTGGAAAGAATAGCTCGTTTCAACGCGAGCTAATAAAGTGGCAGGCTATTTGAAAATATATCACGCGTGTGATCCGGCGAGCACTAAAAAAGTCTTATTAACGCAGGTGGATTTCTAGGTGTCTCGACAAATTTATCGCTGTTTTGTGTACCTGTTAGAAAATCATTTGTAGCTTGCAAAGTTTATACCAACCACATTCTAGTAATACCTTCGGGAAAGTTTAGGTTTCATGACTAATGTGACTAATCATTCACATTGGATAAAGATAAATTTCGGCATCATAGCTATAGAATCTTCGTAAGAAACATTAGGCCCGATGCACACTATCGGTGCGCTCACGCTCCGCTCTTATGCTTGTCTCTGCGTCTCTTTCCTTTCAGTCGCGACTCGTTACTTGTAGTATGAATGTACATTGTAATAAACTGAGGTTCCGTAGCAAAGACTCGAGCTGCATGTCCTTATATCACGGCTAAATTTCAGCTCTTTTGGCTA